>NC_143396.1:182789640-183090602 GCF_052110815.1 Crocodylus siamensis
GTACAGGGAGACAAAGTCTGTCTTGTAGTTTGAGACTCCTATTCCCTCTCTCTTTTCTTTTTTCCTTAAGTGGGTTAATGCCATGGAGGTATTAATCCCTGAGCAAACTACCCAGGAATAGGTCCTGGCAGTTACTGGCTACAGGGGCCTGGCCCCCCCTGTTTTGAAATTGTATAGTCTCAGCTTGGGGTATAGGTGAGATGATGTCCAGGCTACAGCCCTAAGCCCGGGCCTTTTTTTATCTGCTATTTCTACTACAGCTATGGTGTTTCAGCCTAGCTGCATGGCTGAACCCCAGTTATATGTTCAGGTCTCAATGCAGTATGGGACTGGCAGCTTTTGCTGCCCAGTTCAGGCCCAGTGAGGTAGCCCTGCTCTCTCCTTAGAAGTTTGTTTTTTTTTTTGTGTCAGTTTGTGCACAGCAGATTGAGACTAGGAGTATAGGGGTGTAGCATGCTGTCGGGAGCCACAGTTAACCCCTCCAGGCCACCATGTGGAAATGGGGATCAACCTAATGCATTGCAGGGACCAACAAGGTACCCCTTGCAACACAGAAGGACCCGTGCTCTCTGGCAGCTTCCTGCAGCCCAGCAAGCTCAAGGGGCTCTCCAGTGAAGTCCCCTCTCTAGCCCATTGCTGAAGGGCAGATATAAGGGTGCAAACCCCTGAAACTGCCTTTGTACGAGCCTTAAGTCCAAGACTGCGTGGGCATGGGTGAAGCCTCCCCAAGATGGTGCAATCTGTGAACTATACCTTGGTAGTATTTTAAATTGTATTTAGTGTTTTTCTTTCCTTTGTCTTAGTTGTCTGTAATGAATTTATCCTCCGTGTTTACACTCCTTGCAAGGAGGGAGTTTTGTTAATGCAGGACACTCTAGTAATCTATTTAGTGGTCTGGGTGGGGCGTTGAGCCAAGGTAAAATATATTTAGGCCCCACAATTGAACCTGGCCCTTGTTGCTGCTGACAAGTGCCCAGCAGAAGGGTTACATATACAACAAAACAGGTGAAACATTTAACTTTAAAATTACAAGCAAAGGAAATGAAATGTGTTTTCCCTACAGGAGACATTAAAAAATAAACACACACAAAACAAAAATGAAACAAACAATGCCCCTGCTACCAAACAAACAGAAAAATCCCAAAAACCCAAAACACCCCACCCTCTGCCCAACACCCCAATTCAGCTGCCTCCAAAAATATGCTCTGTCTTTGTCCTGAGAAATCTATGGAATGCCATATGACCTGAGAAACCCCATGTCCAATTTGTATTCACTTTGCAGTTAGACAGAAAATTTTAACCAATGCAGGAGATGGAAACTATGCTTTTTTTTTTGTGTGGAAAGACCACCCCATTTTTCTTCAAGTCCTACTTTAAGATTCACTTCTATTAAATATTACTTAGAAGAGTTTCAGATTTTATCTGCAACCCACAAACCTGAATTTCACCCAGTGAAAAAAAAAACTGCAAGTAGAAATAAGCGCCCTTGCAAAGAAGTAGTGGCAGCCCAGGTCTGAAAATCTGGCCATAAATGACTTGACCAAAGGGATATAGTAAGTTAGCACCCAGGTATGGTCTTCTGGCTGCAAGTCTTGTGCTTTTAAACCCCAAGCAGGACTGGCCTGTTGTGAGATTCTTCACGACTTATCTACCTCTGGCCTGGATGAGAATGAATTGGAATATATGAGGTCTGAAACAAGCTAAGAGATAAGCCATGAGATCCATTACCTTTAGCTTGAATTCCAGTTCTGCCCTGTGGTTACTTTTCTCACAGTCAATGGTAACTTTCCCTCCAAGCTCCATTGTCATGGTACCATATAAAATTCCTGAAAGACAAACCAAAAAACCCACAATGAAGTGAATATAGTATTTGCAGAGGCAATGGGTCAACTCTGGACAACCTTGCTAAACTGCTGAAAAAATTGTGACTTCCAGGAAAAAAAATTGGCCCTACAACATAACCCAGAAACATCCATTCCTTACTCTACCTATCAAAACACAATAAATCTTTCCAGTGGAGTTTAGAGATATTCAAGGAAAGAGGTCACTCAAGGAATGGTGGATTCACAGAAGATGTGAATAATGGCAGAGGGTCTGAAAAGAGGCAAAAGAGAAGAGTAAATGTCTATAGAAGCAAAAAAAAGGAGAAAGCCTTTTCTCCCAGGATTCTACAGACATTCATGTTCATTGTCCTGCTTCAAGTACCTGTGAGCTAAGTTTACTGGATAAAACATGTTAACTGTCTCTTCCCCCTCCCCACACACACACCTGTAATTTAAATGCAGCTCATTTAACTTAACTGGGATTAATTCAAGGACAAGCCTGGCAGGATGTCTGCTCTCTCTTGCCACCTACTGGCAGAAAAGTACCAAAACAGCTGTATGTGTAAGGGGCTATGCTGCTCCTATTTTCATCCAGGGCAAAAGCTGGGACAAAATCAGGACTGCCTCAAATAAGACCTCCGATTACAGCCATCACATTTTCAAACGTGTTCAGCAAGCAGCAGTTCCATTTATTTCAGGAGCTGTGGTCTCCTGAATAGTGAATACCTAGTCCAGACGTAAGAATGAATTGGGGAAGAGAAGGGTTTTTATTAAGATATTGTACATTCTCTTCTAGTAAAGAATACTTCAATGATGACCGAAATTTCCCTATTGTCATGCACACATTTTCTGAAAAGTTCATTTGAGGGTGAAAGCAGACTGGTTAAACTTTTAATTGAGCCTAACTTGCATAAATGGAACTTTTCCACCCAGGGGACACTATAACACATTTTTATCCTCCTGTGCATTATGAATTTTCATTTCTACCTGGGAAAAATGTTACAATCTCTGCTTTCTCCCTTGCCCAAGGAAGGGCATGTGAGCCTGAAAGCTCGCAAATATTTTTTTTTGCAACAATTTAGTTGGTCTAAAAAAAGACAACACCTCTGCCAAATGTTCTGCATTTTTCAGCTTATAGACCAACATGGTTAAAACCTGTATCCCTGCTACAAAGAATGTAATTTACACTAGCTATCATTTCCTAAGTGGTCTCCACTCAATATGCCAAAACTATATACTCAACTACTGAAAAAACTTGGTTTTATACAGGCAGGCCAAATATCAGCTAATTATAGAATTCTGAGGAAAGATTCCAAGTTTAGTGTTGAATCAGCAGTTCTGCCACTGACTTTAGTGCATATTTGAACCAGAATAATAAAACCAAAATTGGCTCGTACTATTTAAAACCAAGTCAAAAAGCAATCTCACTTAAGCTGATTTTTAAAATATGGTATTATAGTTTCAAGATCCTTTACCTATGCAAATATGGACTAACAGGGAAATTGCAGGAGAAGGTAGGGATATATTTAACTCCTTTATTCTTAAGGCACTAGATAATTCATTAAGAACTTCTAGTTGAACATTAAGCATTTCAGTTATCAATCATCACAAGCCAGAAACTCATGGACACCTTACCTACAGCACATGAGTGGAGTATTACTAGTTTCTCAACAGCATTAACTATGAGTTTGCAATGAATTTACTTCTGCTCTCAGGCATTCCTGTACAAACCTAAATGATTTCGATGAGAGTAGCTGGATGTCCAATTATCTGCAGTCCTCATGGTGAGACACATGGCTTATATCCTAGGCAGTGTTAGGGCAATGCTGTAGCCATGGCAAGGATTTTTTTGGGGGATGATATCTTTTGTTGGACCAACTGTGCAGTTAGAAAAAAAAGTTAGACAGGCTTTCAAATGCAAGATATGCAAGGTCATCCGATACAGAATGTCTTGCATTTGGAAAAAAAAGCTAGACACGCTTTCAAATGCAAGACATTCTTCAGATAACCTTGTATGTCTTGCATTTGAAAGCTTGTCTAACTTTTTTCCAACTATGCAGTTGGTCTGACAAAAGATATCACCCCCCAAAAATCCTAGGATTATAAATGCATTTAGTGTCTAATTATTTCAATGTGGGAAAGGTGTGTGGAAAATGCTGCAGGACTAATTACAGTTCTACAACAGTATATCCATTTGCTTCCAACATCCTTTCTTAATGCTCCTCATATCTTACCTTTGCAGTGGGCATATGGCATAGTAATAATGTAATCCTCACTCCTGTTTAGGAATGTAAGCTTGGCTTTCCCATCCAATAAAGCAGAAAGCGAGTTACCTAAGAGTTGAAAAGTACAGGTCAACGCATCTCTCCAAAGTTAAACATAAATCTTTTAATGGGGAGACAATGATTTTGGGTATCAACCAACTACTAACTGAGGAGGAAGAAAAGTATCTAGGTACTAGCCAGGTTTGATGCAATAAGGCATTTCCTACACTCATGGTGGATTTTTACCCATCCTGCCAAGTCTTTTTTCTTCTTTACAAAATTCATCCAGTTTGATGAGCATTCCATAAACACTAAGGACAGCACTGGTTAGTCCAGTTTCAGCCAGTGTAGCTACTTGATGCACATCTGTCTCATGAGACCAACTACTGTATTTACTCAAATATAACACAAGATTTCTTTCCCCAGTCAGCATGGGGGGAAATGCTTCTCGTCTTACATTTGCAGACAAGGAAACCTCATCAAATACACTGTCTATCAATAAACTGCTGCCAACAGCAGCATGTGCTCAGTAATGGAAACCAACTATGGAATTGATTAAATGCAGCCAACACTGAACACGACTATAACATACAGGCCTATATTGGGCAAATATGGTGGGTGGGTGGGTGTGCGTGTGCGTGCAAAAAAGGATAGTTGTGTCCCCAGGAAGGAATGGGTATCAGTCCAGAGGCACTGCAATACCAGGCTGGCACTTGGAGAGGCTGGAGCAAGTTCCAACGCCCTCCCTTGGTGCCAAAAAATGGTGACGGGAACCATTTTTTCCCCCCTGATCCTTAACCCCCACCGAACAAACAAAAACAAAACACCCCCCCACCCCAGGTGTTCCCTCCACAGGGTACTGGCACTGGGCTTGGAGGTACTGCAATATCAGGGCCAGAGCCAGCCTTGACACCCTCCCCTTGCTGCCAAAACCACTTGATCTACGGGAAGCTACCACAAGAATAAGTTAGTGCCATCCATCTAAGTAACTCACGTGGTAGTGCCCATTGTACTTCATCCCCCTCAGCACAAACTCTTTTCCAGCCCATGGTGAGCCATTATACTTCATACATTTTGATGTCCACTTCAGTCCTACAGCTGAGCTGTTCCTTTCTTTCCCAATTTAGGAACAAAATTTATGGGTACCTGTAGTAAGTTGCCTATAATAAACAAGCTATGGTGCATATTGTATAAATGCAGTGCCTGGAAGCAATAAACTCCAGTACATGTGCCCAGGACTACAGCATGTAGAGCTGGGTCAGAGCAGCCCCGGCTGGCAGGGGACTTGGGGAGGGGAGGGGAGGGGAGGAGGCACAGCTGCTCTGACTCAGCTCAACATGCTGTGAAAGTGCTGGCTGGGGTTTGATGATGCTCCAGCGCAGGGCTAGCCAGCAGGCAACGCCCCACACTGAAGCACCCTTGTGCCACAGCCAGCCGCATCAGTGCCTACATGTGTGGTGCTGCACAGTAAAAGAGACTCTACAGCAAGATATCTGGAAGCGCTATCCTGCTGCAGAGTTAATTAGTTTCCTGCAGCCTAACAGATTGCACTGTAGATGTCAGACGTTTACTACAGAACTAATTAGTCTATTCCACAGTAAATGTCTTGCATAGATATGCCCAGTGTTTTCACATTTGTCCCTTTCCCCCTAATAATTAGATTCTATATCTGGAAAATTGCAACAAATATATACATTTTCCATATATAGAATCTCATTATTGGCAGGGGTGGCAGGGCAGTCTTATATGCAAGTAAATGAAGTAATTCCAAATAGTGTTATGTTTTTCAAGGCCAACAGAAGCACTTTTCACGTGATGTATATTGACAGATTTGTGGCTGAAGATCATAGAAAGCAGAAGTACTGAAGCAACTATTCTTACCAGGGGCTGTGCATCTTGGCAATCTGGGGTAGACACCTAGGCCTTTGCGAGTGCAACTTTGATAATTACACAAAGTAAGCATATGTCTGAGACCCTGTGAATTCCCATCAGATGTTTGTCCAAAGTCCTGCCACTCTATTTATATGAAGGTCTTAGGGGAGTCCTCAGCATCAAATCTCAACCTTGTCAAACTATTATTATTATTAGTCAAGTAGTTGCTACAGGCCAAGTTCTGTAATAATTTATGCATGTGCTGAAGGAGATGGGCTTGGCATGTGTCTCTAAGAACAGGATTTGGTCCTCTAATTATGGTACCCTGTATGGATAGCACAATAGCAAGATTTCAAGCATGTATGTTTTCTATACATAATAGTTTTCCCAACTATCTTGGAGGTAGCTACCATTGGATTCTCTACTCCTAAAGGAGCTATGTAGGCTATACTACAGAGTCCAACTGGCAACTTTTTTGCTCTTAATTTTTCATGAGATGCAGGCAGGACTAAGAACTCCACCAGAGAAACACCACCACCAATAGGTCACTTTGAGGATGTTTAGGTTTGATGTCTTACCATAAAACTTTGACTTAGCTAGTATGCTGCCAGTAACACAAAACCCATCTTTCCTATTACTGACATGAAAAGCTGATACTGGCGGGTGATGAGAAACCTACAAGAAAAAACAAACAAACAAACAGCTAAACACACCATTAATGATTAATGATGCTCCTTGCAATCCATCTGAGGTGAAATGTGCAAATTGGCCCTCAAACAATAGAACAAGTGCTAGCACAAACCTCTGCAGATGGACCTTTTAAAAATCAGATTTACGTTACTGGCAAATTGTTAGGGCCATGTGATCAGCTGGGGGAGAGTTGACACGTTCCTGGACCACGATGAAGGAGATCTCCATTCTGTAGAGTCACTCTTCCTACTGTGACTTCAAGCAAGGTCACCCCAACTGGAACTCTAGCACTGCAAATAGTTCTTCAGGGTTCAGGGACAAGAGGCCCCCTCAAATAAGCATTTGCAGCCCTAGTGCACGGAACAGAGCAGCACTTTAAATTACAAAGAGATCTGAAGTTTTCTTCTTCTACTTATAGACATGTCTGGGGTAACAGTGTTTTCCTCTCTGAAAACATGGTAAAAAATTCACAGAAACACAAGCCCAGCCATCAGATCTCTGAGGCAGCACTTCCCACTGATATTCAGACAGATTTTTGAGAAGCACAAAACACCTTTACAAGCACTTATTTTGCATCTTAAATAAGGGCAGAACTCATTTGAATATCTGTCTTAAATTTGGGAGCGGAACAGGGGGTATTGGGGCTACTTAAAATCTGGTCTTATATCCAGAAGTCTCTTCTTCTTTGAGCAAGAGAGACTTGCAGCCAAAGGAATAAGATTTCTTTATAATAGGCTAATAGACTTGCAAAACCACAAGATTCTGCAGACAGACTCCATGACAGTATATGAACTACTTTATATCCCAGATTTTGTGCACACTGGATTTTGATGCTCACCAGTGTTAAATGCCTGGACATACAGCACAACTTGAGACCCTTATTTCAATCTGTGTAGACATACCATTGATTCCATCATCACCTCCATAAAAAGTGATGTAGTGGTAGAAAAGATGAGGATCAAGAAGACTTGATAATCAAGCGGGAAGAATTGGCTTGAAAGCAAATTAAAGGATTCAGATGCTTAATTTTAATAGGGATTCAAATCACTTCAGCAGAGAATTTAAAAAAACTGCTAAACACATATATTCTGAAAGAGCTAATTATTCACTTTTTTTAACCCGTACAGCAAATAGGGATAATTATTTCATTTACACCTGACCACCTCAATCAGAAGGTATACCTAACAGCAGAATTTGATTATATGTTTCGTACTGTACATGAGAGCAATGCTTCTACATACAATACACTTCATTACAATAAGCAAGTGACGGGGCAGAGTTCAGAGGACAGAAGGTCTTTAAAACCTGCTAACAGGTTAGCGTTGTGGGTCAAGAATCTACTGCTTGCATTGCTAAGATCCGGGTGTCGCGCTGTAGGTCCCTGCTAAAAATCAGCCTTCTTGTCTCAGTACTGCTCATCATTTAACAAATAGCATGGAAGGATTTTATCCTAGAAGGACTCCAAAGAAGTCCTGTTATAGCAAAACAGTAGGCTATGATACGCAGGATAAAGCACAGGGAAAAAACTTCACATACCATGACTAGTTTGTAGACATTGCCTACTGTTGATATGTGAGCATATGAACTGGTTTCTTGTACTAAAAAGGAGTAAGATTTAATTGCTCCAGTGCTTCAAAAGGCTTCGACTCCAAACAAAGCCGCTTACCTGTTCTGCTATGTAAAACGTGTGACTGTTGGTCTGTGGGTGAAACCAACAGCAGCGAAATGTCTCGCCCAAAATGGGATTATATGGCTTTTTTATTCCCTGCACAATATAAAAGACATTTACATTATTTTTAAACAGTCACACTCCCACAGCACTCATACACCAAACAGCTTTGGTAATATTCTGGGGGAGGATATGACCCCAACAGTCAAACTGGCTTTCATTTGTAGTAATTAGCTTGTTTTACAAATAGGGAGACAGTAACTTTCCGCAAAATTTTATAGCAAGGCAGAGTCAGTGACTAATATCTGACTCACTTCCCTGCTCTAACTACCTCCGCCTGATCCATGGTTTGACCTGCTGCATAACCAATCATTATATCCTACTGATAAAAGCTTTGTAAGGGAGTCAAGCTTTCTTATTGCCACCACCCAGAGCAGGTTCATTCAGCTACAGAATACACTGACATAGTACCATAAGGAAATAGCCTCCCAAATAATTGCATATTTATTCTATTTACCACATGACTGGCTCAACGCCTCCTGCTTGTCCAGTGCAAGAAGTGAGCCAGTTGCTGGTTAAGTATTTCACAGGAGGAACAAAACACTTTGTAACAACACAATACATATAAAAGCTATAGCAATAGGTGTGAACATTTCTCATATCCACAGAAATATGCAATTTCTTACCTTTGGCTTCTTATAGAAGCCTGACAAATACCATCTCAGAACCTGCTTGATTCGACTGTAGGCATCATCTTCAAGCACAGCTCTGTGGAAAAGGGAGATGGGATAATTACTCAAAATGCTTTTCATTTCACTGGATAGGGCTGATTAGAGTATTCAGTTTTACACTGGGGCAGGGATGCTCAGTTTCCAGCTTGTGGGCCAGATCTGGCCCACAGAGCTGCGTCTCCTTGTCCGCAGGGCTCCCTACATGTTCAGAAATTTGGCAGCAGGGAATGGTACCAATACATCATTGCCACTAAGCCTCAGGATCCATGGGGAACCCCAGGCTCTGTGCGCTGAATCCAGCGCCTGATCCCAGAATACAGGGTCAGGCACTGGCACCACTGGGCCCAATCCCAGCAGGCAGGGGCAGGAGGGAGTGGTGCTGTTCCCCAGGACCCAATCCTGGCATGTAGGGCAGCAAAGGCAAAATGCTGGGCCCCAGGGCCCAATCTGGGCCACAGACAGGGCCCTGTGACACTCATCTAGCATTTACATGGCCAAAAGGGCAAGTACCACTGCACTATAATCATACTATTGATTTCAGTGGCGAGAGACCAGCATAAAACTAGATTGGTGAGTCAGGTCCTATGTCTTGCTCTGAAGCTTCTAGTGAAAAGTAAAGGTCCCTTTCCCAGATGAAACAGTTCTGTGGTGTATGTACCACACGTGCATGCCCATGCATACATCCCTCCCACGCTCCACACACACACAAGCAGTGGGATTCCTAAGGCCTGACTAATTGTCAAGGTCCCTATAAAAATCCAAAGGCAAAAATGAGAGACACTATCCTAAAACTCTTGCATTATGGATGTCATATGCACTAGAATTTTACATTCTCAACTGCAAAATTGAGTTATCCCACCCAAAAAAAATCCAACCCATCTTGCATTTTTTACGGGAAATCAAGCATTAAATTGCCTGAGCCCTCTAAATCTTCCTAGCTTCAGACAGAGCAGAAGCAAATGTTCATCATCATCATAGCAGCCTTCAAATACCCAAAGGGTGGTTCCAAAGAGGATGAAGCTAGACTGCTCTCAGTGGTGGCAGATGGCAGAACAAGCAGCGATGGTCTCAAATCACAGCAAGGGACATAAGTGACTGGTAGGGGGTGCACAGGGGTGCATGTGCCTCCCCAGTGGGGCCGGTGCCCCTGCAATGGCCAACACTGATGCCGTCAGTACGGCTGGTGCCCTGCCTGACAGGGCCTCCGCCATCAGCATCTTCTGCGGGTGCCCCCCCCAGATTCAGGAGGCACCAGTTGCTCATGGCAAGGGAAGTTTAGGTTAGATATTAAGAAAGAAACACTCTCTCATCAGGCAGATCTCAAAGCACTGGAATAGGTTACCTACAGAAGTTGTGCAAACTCCATCCTGGGAGGTTTTTAAAACCTGACTAGACAAAGCCTGGTCTGGGATGATCTAGTAGGGATGGTCCTGCTTTGAGCAAGGGGTTGGACTAGACCTCCTGAGATCCCTTCCAACCCTCATTTTCTACTATTCTATATTCCCAACCTCATACAAAACTGGAGATCTCTTGAGATGGAGGTTCTTACATACAGTTAGGAGCCTCTGGACCTCATAAGGCATTTTCTGATGATAATCTCAAGCCTCCTGAAGCAGAAGACAGTGAGTTCCACATTTATAAATAGTGAAACTGTGCCCAACAGGCAAGCTTGAAAGTGCACTGGGAAAGCAGTGGAATAATGTGACCTACTCACATGATATATAAAATTCCATACTTTTTAAATCTAAAAAGAAGACAGCATATTAGGAACTTCAGCCCATACTTATAAGCACATATTGAATATAAGATGTGTGCGAAATGGGCCATATTCAATTAAGATTTGACCCAAATCGGGGACAGCGATTTGATTTGTTGATTCGGATCACTGCCCCCATTTGATTCAGCCAAATCCGAATCTGAAGATTTGATGCCGATTCAGAGAATCAATGATTTGGCCATAGACACAGCTTGAAATGTTTTTTCTACATACCTCGAGGTACCAGGCATGGCTTATGAATGCTGCAATGCTGGGGTGGATGAAGCATCCCACAGGAGCATGGGGGTGAGGTGGGGTGGGGGGTGGCCGTGTGCTCCCCAGTGGACCGGAAGTGCTTCTGGTCCACTTCCATGCTGGGGACACCCCCACATTCCTGTGGGTTGCTCCATCTGCCCCAGTATCGCAGCATTCACGAGCCACCTGCTACCTTGAGGTATGTAGAAAAAACATTTAAAGCTGTATCTACGTCCAAATAATCAAATCTTTCTGAATCTCTCCAAATAGATTCAGAGGGCTCCAATTCGATTTAGAGAGATTAAAGCGTCTCCTGATTCGATTTGGATTCGGAGTTTTGGTTGCCGAATTAAGCTGAATCTCTGCTGATTCAAATCAGCAACCAAAGCTTCGAATAGCCCTATTAAATATGTTCTACTATCTCTGCAAATAGGGTGCCTCTACCCATAGGAAATAACATGCAACTCCCCAGTCAACCCTGATATTGTTTTCAGTTGGCAACTCTGCTGCAGCTTATTCTCCTGTAAGGGTTTTTTTCCTGTGCCTCCTTTTATATCAGTACACCAGAAGGTGGAGTAATATTGTTACTAGTAGCCATACAGACTACCAGCTTTTTGATCCATTCTAGCCAATGCTGGAGGGGTGGGCTCTGAGAGCAGCATCTAGCACATTCCCATTTTCTTTGCTTTCTCCACATCTGCCATTTTCCACTGGGAACCATCTGGCTTTAGAAGGTCACAGGAGCTGATGGTTGACATGATTTACAGATCAAACTAGAGACTCGTGTATTAAGGAGACTTCACCAGCATACAAATGTGTCAGGGAGGCCCAGCCTAATACTTTCACACGTGTTCATGCGGCTGCCGAAAGTGCAGCTTACTGGGAAAGTAGGTCAGCATGGTAGTAGTAATCAGAAAGTTTGTTGAGGAAAGATCGTGGTTCCAGGATGAAGGTAGGTAAAACCACTCGGGACAAGTCCATTCCAGGGCGCAGCTGCTTCAGCAGAATCCACATCAGACTCTTGTTTTCATCAGAGACCGTTTCTGTTTGGGAGGTTTCACCAGTCTGAATAGGGGAAGGGGAAACAAAACCACAACCAAAAATCAAGCAAGCAAGGAAGCAAGCACGCACAATGTGAAAGGTGGCAATTAGATAACAGCCATTTACTAGATGTGCACATAGCTATAAGGGAACCGACCTAGATTTTAGACTTTATCATGGTCATTGGTGCAAATCAGGCCCACATGAGTAAGGAGCAAAATCATCAGAGTAGTGTATCCTGGTGAAGTTTGTGCCTGGTGGGCATTCTTAGCAGTGGCTATAACCAGTTTTGCTGCTGTTGACAAACTTAGCAGATAGGCCAATGACTAACATGGTAAAGAACAATGGAAGTGGTCCTTTGAGTATAGGAGTGAGAGGGTGAGGTAGGACTTGTGTACCTGAGTCTGCCCTGTCATCATTCCTGCACAAACATAAGCTTACAGGCCAGCATCCTTCACCAACAGCAGAAGTAGACAGAGTAGTAGTCATGGACCACATTCTGCTTTTAGCTACATGCAACTGACTTCAGTAGAGCTGCATCAGGTATAACAGGCCAATGAGCTTAAACTTTCAAACACTATCAGCTATCAGGTCTGGTGTCCAATGCCCATCTTAGGCATTAGACTTTTTGATGGAGGAAGGAAATTCAGCAGCTATTTATATTAGGACTTCTGCTGCTTTAATGCCTCAGGCAAGAGACTTCTAACAGGGAATTGCATAGGCCTGCTTCTGAAATACTACTTTACTTTAGGAAAAGAGTTGTGCAGCTTTTTCATACACCAGCCTCTTATTTTTATTTGATGCAAATTGATATAGCTAATTTATACCAATGGAGAATCTTCCCATGTAGCTTTTGGCTCCTGATCATCCACTTAACTAATGTTTACCCCTACAATAAGAACCCAGGTCTGAGGTGAAAAGAAAAATCAACAAGGAAGCCTTTTTCATTCTGTTAAATATCATCCTGCCAGCTTTGTGATGGACACTCAAAATGGACACAGCTTGAGCCTCGGAAAAAATGGAAACCACAAGAGAACTTACTACAGCGCTGGTAGCTAGGATTACCTCCGGCAGCAATCTATTCCATACTGCCCAAGCCCCCAGGGTTTGGAATAGATCACTGCCAGACAGAGGTGGTTCAAGCACCTACTCCGAATGCCTTCAAAAGACATTTAGGATCCCACCAAGATGTTCATCTTGCTGGGATCCTATGATCCCTGCTGACTTCCTGGCCCTTGGGCAGGGGGTTGGACTCGATCTTCTGAGGTCCCTTCCAGCCCTAATGTCTATGAAATCTATGAAAATACATAGGAATCTGTCAGCACTTTCATTTTTCACTCAGTTTTTCAGGTAGTATTTCTTGAATACTACAAATTAATTCTAGACTGGACTTGATACAAAGTCTTGCCTTAGAGAGCTCAGGATGGGAGTTGCATTCAGCAGGAGATGAGGGGGAAGAAAGCTTGCAAATAATTTTGTTTGGCTTCTTAAAATGTATTACCAGTGGGGATGCCTTTCAGCTCCTATAATTCAAAAGCAAGTTTTCCTAACTAACAGTCCACCTTTCACAGATATGGGATTTACGATATGGTATTATTCTGTGTTCAATTCTGGCAGGCACAAAAATGTCCCCACAACTGTTTGTGCCTGCAAGTTTCCAGCACGGATATGGAAGCTCAGATAAGGCAAAGCTGACTGTTATAAAAATGTAAATCTATGCTTGCGTATGGTCTCTCTGCACCAAGTGAGCTTCTATAGTAGTGCTGGAAAATTGGAGGTGAAGTTGTGCCTGAAAAGATTGGTCCATCATGTCTAAATAGCACCAACTGCAAGGCATAAAGCATGTACCCAGTTAGTTTAGGAGGCTGTTCACACATCATCCCAGGTGCTAACTGCATTATTGCCCATGGCACCCCTCTCCCTCCCGTAATGTCACCATCTGGGTGAAAACACTACAAGTACATTCCTTCCGCCTGTTCAGAGTGACAATCCAGGTGGAAGCCTACTCCTCACGGCCAAGAATCTAAGAGTATCTAAGGGCCAAAGCTGTATATAATGTCCTGTGGAATGCATAGCGCATCCAAACCCAGCCACTCTGCTGCCAGGCCTTACTTCTAGCTACATTCATGATTAAAACAGTAGCTTCACAGAAACCAAGTATAATTCCACAGCCTTGTGCTATAAATTTTAAAGTCTCATTTAAAAAGTAGAAAGGGACCCATGTTTTCTTTCTAATGTCACCTATTAAATATTTATTTGGGTCCCAAATCCACAAATGCCAATGTATCAATTTGCTTATGTCTCTCTGACACTTTAAAAATGAGAATTTATCATTTGATAAGTGTTATAAATGCTAGTTTACATGCTGATTTTGTTGTTTGTGGTTTATTCTTAATCTGAACTCAATATTCTTTGTTTGAGAAAGGGGAATAATTTGCCATCTATTAGGCCTTGAAGAGATGAGAAGGACTTTAGGAGCAGAAAAATAGCTGCCTCTGTTTTCAAGCACACATTCTTCCCCAGGAAATAGGCAGAAAAGCTTCAGAAATCACAGGGCAGAGCAACCGGGGTTGTAGCTATGGATGTAACAGCACTGAAGCAAAGCACTGATACAGACAAAGCCACAGTTTACGTTGGTGTGTCTTATTTTTCTTTGAAACAGGGATTAAACTGTACAAGCAAATCATAGTTTATAGCTGCTGACTAGGGGTGTTTGAAACAGGCCCTATTCAATTCAGAATCAGGCCTGAATCAGGGACAGTGATTTGATTCGTTGATTACTCTGGAGAACACATAACACCAGCAGAGTCTCCCTATGCCTGAGGAAGAGCGTTTGTGCTGGAAAGCTTGCAAAGACCTTTTTCCCAACATTTCAGTTGGTCTAATAAAAGATAAGTACATCTACCCAAAGAACTTTGCCTGCCTGGGGATAGGTATGGAATAGCCAAGTCACTATAAATTTGTACTCGCAGGTATTTCCTCAGGGACCTGTACTCCGTCATCACCAAGCGTTTAAATTCAGAACTTAAAAACAGGCTGGCTTCTGACCTCGTCTCTCCCAGTGTTAGGTTGGAGGTCTTCCACTGACTCCTTGCTTCTCAGTCTCTTGAAGGCTCAGATCAAGTGTATTCTGGCTGACTCAACCTCCATGCCCCCCCGCTTCTTCCCCCTCCAGTGATGTCAGTTCCATGAGCTACTTATAAGTTAGAGAAGTCACAATGTAAAAAAAGGTCCTTATGTATGCAGATACATTCATGTCCAAATTTTAAACTGCATGAGAAATGGCTTTCCAGCCATTTAGGAAAAATTGCTCAGGTACTGTTAAACACACACAGGGTTCATCTTTATTCATATCAAATAAAGAGAAATATCATATTTTGCATCCTGCCATGGACTGAAGCATCCTATTTGGTGGGGATACCTGCCCTGAATGATAATTCCCCTCCTGCTGTCTTTTGAAACAACTGTGCAAATGCTACATGACTCCTTAATGCAATGCCTAGTTAAAGCAATCACTGGTTTTGGAAATATGCCAAGGGCCAATACCAGAGCTGCTGTTCCTAATGAATGATTACCGCACAAGGACAATTCAACAGAATTTGGCATAAACCCACGCACAGTATTGCTTGTAAAATATCTCAACTCATAGAGTAGTTTTTACCTTGTCCCTCGTCCAGAAAGCTGACTAGATGCTAGGGACTGCATGAAGAAAGAAAAAACCAAAACAACAACAACAACAAAAACCACTCTGACTTTAGAAAGTGTTCTGTGGAAATAGTTTAGATTTTATTTTTTATTTTACCTCCCCAAATTCCTCGTAGATCTGTTCGATATAGGTTGTCCCTTTCCTTTCCTGAGAGGCCTCCCCATGGGTCTCAGACTGGTCACTCTCACTTTCGTTCGTCTTCCGGCTGTTCTCGTGAGTCTCATTCTCAGACTCCTCTATGTTGTCTCTCTCAGACTTGTCAGAAAAAGCGTCATTTTCCAGATGGTGGTGGTTTTCCAGGGCTGACTCATTAAGACTGAAACACAGTTTGTTATTTTTTCTGTTTGATTTATGCATCTGGATTGCCAAAAGGTGTTTTAGTGAAGACAATCCCCCACCCTCCTCTAATCCTTGTGAGCCAAAGCAAAGACTGTAAACAGAAAAAGCAAGCAAGGAAGGAACCTGCAGAAATGCCCAGTTCACACCATACAAGCAGTAAGACATTTAGGTCAAATTTCTCCTCTTCCGTCTTCATTTTGTGGCTTCGCTGCATATTCTATACTAGGGCTAGGTACAGATGTTCAACAAGCCCAAGGTAGAATTGATCTAAGTTATGTGGTTTTCTAGATCAGTAACAAACAGAAAACACATTTACAGTTTTGGTGGGGCAGGGGGAGGGGAGGGGCGCAAATCTTAGACTGGGTTCCACCTTTTTTAAAATCAGTCTATGCATGAACTTTATTCTGTTACAGGTATAGGCTGCTTTCTGATGTCTTATACTGGTAAAAGTGTAATGTCTTTACTTGGCCTTGATTTTTTATTCAGAATGCCCATTGACTTCAACCAGGAGTCTTCATACAGACTAAATGCAGAATATGCAGCAGTTGCTGGATTTAATTGAGTAGAGACCTTCAGTGTGAATCAAAGGAGATTGTTTGCCATAAGAACAAGCTAAAAGGAGGCCAGGAGGAGGACACAAGAAAACACTCCCCCCCCCCCCAAAAAAAAAAAAAAAAGATTACTACCACTACATTTCAGTGAAAGATGACGAAACCAACCCTATAAAAGGCTAAAAGTACATGTAATAAAATTGAGATAGAGGGGGCAAATTAAAACTGATAAATGGAAATTGTTAACCCAATGCCCAAGTGTCTTGTGGAGCTTATTGCTGCCAGATACCCAAGACCAATGATTCAAGAACAAGAATCAGACATTTGTTTGCAACAAAAATGTATAGAAATACAACAAAAACTAAATTCAGGAAAGGATATTAACCTGCATACTTCAGGGTACTGACAAACCTCCAAAAATGAGGATTAGGAGGAAATTCTTTCTAGGGGGTAGGTTATACTTTATACTGCCTATGGTATCTTCCTTTGATCAAGCTGGTACTTGTCATGGGTGGGCTGACAATACTGGATTAGACAGACGGCCACTCTGACCCAGTAGAGTAGGACCTACATTCCTGCTGAAGTTTACTTGGAAAAGCAACTGCGTCACTGCCTTCTCGTAATTGTTTTGTGCACACATAAGAAACATTTCTTTAATATATCAGACCTGCTACTTGTTCAGTTTAGGCAATCCTGCTACATCTCTGACCAAATTTCCATGCAAATTTCACCTCCTCAGGGATTATTTCAGGTAGCATTATTTCATTGACTGCCCCAATTGTTTTCCACAGATGATATTAACAGTAGAGATCATCTCTTGAGCTACGTAATTTTACCAACACACAGAAACCTTACCAGGTTTTCTTTTACAAATTCTAACAGATCCACAAACTCAGTGCATAATTTAAATACACAAGTACTTTCAGCAGCACCAAGAAATATTTCAGAAAAACTAAATGGACATGAAAGGTCCAGTAGTTTACTTTGGGAGAGACCTTCCTGCTATTAGGTGCCAACATGTGACCCTGTTTCACCCTGTTCAAGTCCTCGGGGGTGGGGGGGAAGTTAAGCTATTTTTACAGTGGTATTTTGTAAAATGCCAATGCCGTCATCGTAGCCTTATGACTGTGTCACAAGCAGCAATGAGCAGGAGGCAGATCTACCCCTTTTGGCATTAACTGGTTTACAGAGCCTTGAGCAGGGTGTAAACCTGGCCTCTGGTCTTCTTTTCTGCCAAAGTAATCTTTCCCAATTTCCTCTTCTCTCTGTCTCTCCAGCTCCCCTTCCTCCTAGTGGCAGCAATGCCGGAGCAAGCCTGTCTGGCCCTGGCACACTCTGTACAAGCTACGCATTGCCAAGGGAACTAGTGACCTCCAGTGGTGGCTGCTGCATGAGGCCCTGGCCACAGGCATCTTTGTCTGCCACTTAGACTTAGTGGCAGCCTGCCCTTTCCGTGAGTAGGAAGTGAAGGAGACTCTTCCATGCCTTCCTGGATTGCCCTCAGATGCAGTCACTCTTTACTGCTGTTGGTACCCTCTTTGGCATGCTGGACTTGGACTTCTCCAAGACAACGTACTTCCTCTCTACCCCATACCAAGCAGCGGAAGAGTGTGATCTGCTTCGCCAGTTTCCTGCTAGGCCAGGCCAAGATGGTGACCAAAAAAGCTGCGGAAACTAGCTTGCAGGTGCCAGCTCTAGGGATGCCCTCCAACTTTTCTGCTTCCTGGTCTGAGCACATCACATTTGACTTTGGACATTTCACCTCGCAAAAAAAGTGTGGACCAGTTTGTGTCACACTGGGCCATCAAGAGGGCATTCTGCAAGGCAGAAGACAGACAGCTGGTCCTACATGTGTAACCCCATGAGAGGCATGGGGAAGGGGTTTTCAGTCTCTGGCAACATGGTGCTTTTTGTCACTGACAAGCATTTCATGCTCAGCCTCTGAGAGGGCCACAAATCTTTACACTGTCAGCATTTGTTTTAAAACAAGTCTCTCTCTCTCTCCATCTCTCCCTAACCCCTGCCTCCAGCCCCAATGCATTAGAAAGCTTTTTACAAATTTAAATGCCTTCTCAAGTGGATTCTTGTTTTAACCATCTTTACATATATAAGGGAGAGACCTTCAAACAAAGTTAAGCTTTGTCAGCTAGCAAGAGATTTTCAAGTTTTCAGAACACAGAACTGGTGTCAAGTTTTAGGAGAGCTCAGTTCCCACTTGGTCACAAAAATATGGGATTATTTAAAAACTATGCAAAAATCCCTGTTCTTATGGCCAGCTTTCTGGAAGAAGCCAAAACTCAAAGCTGAGCTGTTTCAGAATTCTGGCTCACAGCATCTTTTAAGTTTGAGAGATCATCTTAGCTTTATATCATTTAAAAAATATCTTCATTATGAGGTTTTTCAGTTTCTCAGTTCAGACAAATGATTATAGGCTTAAGACCAAATAGCTAATGGCAGTTGTATTTGATCACCACTGCGCTACTATTATAAACATATGTAGTTCCAGTGAATTCCAATCCCAGGTCCTGACCTCTACATTTTGCTTTAGGCAGTGACTACCAAGCATGACTGATCACCAAGATCATCTCCATCCCAGAGCTAAGTGCATATTTGGACTTCAGACAATAAATGACAAGCAAAAGGCAAAGAGCAGACAAGGAAATTTATCCCATGATCCTACAAAGATACCTGTTGGACAGCAGATCATGAATTAGGTGTTGACAATTCAGAGATTTGATTTGTTTCTTTGGGGTAAATGATCACCAAAATATGTCTGTGTTGGTGTATGGTTGCTAGGCTTCCTTCCCTTGTGGAAAACTTCTCCAAGGAGCATGTATACTTGAAGCAAAGGTTCATTAGATGGGCCAAGATCAATGTTTGAGAAATAGTATGTGCTTCATTTAGCATTTGTTAAATAAGCAGCTGCATGTAGTTATGTAGCTTTTTAAAAGTCTTCCCTCAAATTCAAAACTTTCAGTCATTCCTTTTTTGTTGTTGATATCTCCGCTTTCTTTTTACTCCTATTATGGTTCCTCCTTCCACAAAGCAGTAAAAGAAATAAAATTCCTAAAAAAATATATATATATATATATTTTTACAGTATTTCAGTTATTTCCAGGGGTGGGTCTTGGGATGAGGATGGAGTTACATCCCACTTCAATTCCTGCTCCACACCAATTTTGAAACCAACTGCCTGGGAGGGGCAGCAGCATGTCTAGTCAGGCAGTGCTGAGACATTCAATTGACTTCAGGGCTCAATAGCATCTCTATAATTTCTGCTAATCTCTCCATTCCAAAAGGTGTTAACAAACCTCTAACCTTTTTAATGGTCTTAAAGTTCCAGTATTCAAACTATCCTTTTCTTCTGCAATTTTGCTGTCTGTTAGCTAGGTCTGGCAATCTTCCCCTTCTATCACAGACCTGCAAACTGTTTTTAACTTCAACTAAAAACCTCAGCTTAGGTGTGGTAATACTAACTCAGGTATAGAAATGACTGACAGTGAAGTAGAGGTCCTGTCAAGACTCTCAGGAAAGACAGAGTTTGTTTTAAGAATAAGAGACATATTTAACTATGACCAAAGGACTAACGACAAGATATGATTTGACTATTTTTGTTTAGTTTGTGGGCTGTTGGTTTTTAACTGAATACGTAAATCTAGCAAATCAAGGCATTTTCCAGTAGTTATATTTGGTTTTGCTTTGATTTTAAAATGAATAATATAGTATTAGCCCCCTAGCACATTAGTAAAACTACTAATTTATTTTTAACTGGAAAAAAATGTGTCGTGTTTTATGTGTAAACAGGCATCACGTCTTTCCCCTCCCTGCGCCCTTTTCCTAGATCTGCCCACGGTTATTCCACAGCAGAGCTACAGGCAGGAAACCAGTTCATTTGAAATCACACCATATATTAATATTAGACAATAATTAACAACTGGCCTTCTAGGACACAGCCCTCAATACACTCCTGGCTAAAGAACCACTCTGGGGGAACCAGATGCTCTTCATTCTGAACAGCATACTCAACTGACTTAAATGGAGCCAGCCAGTTCTCTTCTCACGAATGATGCCAACCAGAACTGTTAAAAATGAGAAATATTTACATTACAAATAAAAGCCAAGTCATGAGCCTGATCTAAAGTCAGTAAGAAAGGCTTACATTGGCTTCCAACTAGGATCTAAGGCCGTGTATAGACAAAACAAGGGGCATGTGTACACGCCACTTTAAAAGCGGGCTAAATGCTTTTGCACCACTTTAACGGTGTTGGTGTTTGCACGCATTGGTGCATTAATTCCAGCTGCTGTAGGAAATTCGCCTCAGCGGTATAAAGTGACTTGGGGCACAGAAAACTAAACTACTTCCGAGCACCGGGCTCCGTGCAGCTCAGGCACTCTGCAGAAAGCCCTGCAGGCAGCCTGGCAGCAGCCCAGGAAAGCAGACTCTGCCCAAGAAAAACGGGAGTCTGATTCCACACCCCTCCCCTGGAGCTTGCCTGCCTGCCTGAGCTGTGCAGGGGCCTGGTGCTTCCCTCCGCAGCTGCGCTGCCCCCTGGGACCACCAGAGCCGGGTGCCTGTGGGCAGGTGCCGCCTGGGGCGGTGGGGGTGGAGCTGCCGCTGCTGTGAAGGGAAGCACCAGCCTCCCACATAGCCCAGGGACCACTCTGGCCACCAGCAGCTCACCTTCCCCTCCCCATATTATTTATGATATCTATTATGGCAGCATCTAGACACCCCAATCAAGGATTATGATCCCATCCTACTGAACACAGTCCTCCTCCTGCCTTTAAATAACAACGGAAATAGCCTCTGGCTCAGAGAGGTTATAATGTAGGACTCAAACAGGACAGACAACAGGTAGATAAGGCAGACGAACAAGGAAGGAGATCTCCAAAGACTAAAGCAACATTTAAGAGCTGCAGTCAGGTATCCAGGTTGTAGCTTTTGGTCTAGAGGCAAAAAGGAATCAGGACTCATGGTAGAGGTGATATCTTTTATGAGACCAACTATTAAAAGTTATCACCTCTACCACGAGTCCTGATTCTATTTAAGACACGCAGGGTTTTTGGTTGTATCCATGTTTGTCCAAGGACATAGGCAAGCAAGTTTCTTTGGGTAGATGTGATATCTTTTATTAGACCAGTAGATCAGTTGGAACAAAAAGTTATTAGCAAGCTTTCAGGCAAAAGCTAAAAGTATGACAGGATGTTAGTGAGAATGTAAGTGAGTGGAAATCCTCTTCTCTACCCATTGTTTTCTTAATGTCCACCTATTCCCATTCTCACTGACATCCTGTCACACTTTTGCTGTTCTGAGATCTCCAAGGAATGGAAGAAGCTAGAGTCTCCCTAGGCCTGAAGAAGGGTGCTTGTGCCCGAAAGCTTGCTATTTAAGAGATGGAAGAAGTGTATATTCCTTCTGAAGTCACAAGTTAAGACTGTATAGACTTGAATAGGGCTTTAGTCTGCAACCCTGCAGAAGGCTTGGAAATCTAAAACCACAAAGTGAGCCAGAAATCGTGATGCACACATGACATGAAAGGCAGTAAAGATACCAGTTTTGCTATCATTGTGTCATTTTCACTTTCTTCTAGGAGAGAAACAAAAGGTGCCATCAGACACACATACTATTTACCCAAGATAAATTTCTCCTTCTACATGGAGCTGGTTTCAGGTCATCTCCAGAATATACACCATCTGCCCTTTTTTCCCCCCTTGACAGAGTAGTTTGACTAATTTGAAGATGGAGCTAAATGTAATTAACTGCCTCCCTAATAATAGCATGCCAACTTAATTGGTATGATTCCCTGTAGGAAAAAGGCATTTAATTAGAATGAATCAATCCCTGAGAAAGGCACTGTCAAGGGTAAGTCAAGAATCTCTAGCTCAGCACTTGGGGAATGTTATTTTCATGGTGTCTCTTTCCGCCAGTTTGCTCATCCCCCGTCACTTCGGGGAATTCACACCTCTGCCAGGCAGATGCCAAAGTCTCCAAGGCTCTAAACCTTCCGGGAAGACTGAATCGTAAGGCAAAGCTTCAAACACACCAGCATCAAGAATGGAGTTGCATTAAGAGCTAACCTTTGAGTAACGCTCAGTGCCAACAACTGCAGCCAGACTCTTCCAGGACCCAAGCTTTTTTGAATATCAGATCCCAGTTATGGCTGCTGAACATTTCTAAAAACTGTTTTCTGCAGTATTGTTGAAGCCCCTATTTCTAGAGGGCTAAGTAGGCCTCTTAATGTTGAACATGCAATCAGAAGAGAGAGTAGCTGTTGTATAAACTTTATCTGTGATAGGGGGGGAATACTTTAATACACTCCTAGCCAGTCTCCTGCGATTTCCATTTACTATAGCTGTGGCTCCAAATGCATATTACCAGGGCTACAGGTTTACTTCTGTCCTAGAATGTACACACAGGTGTAACAGAAGATTTGTCATAGCAGGATATAACAGGGTACCACAGCAAAGGTGGTATAAAGGACCGACCTCCTTCTACTGTGTTCTTTTTACTCAATTGCACGGTACTGAGCACAACACAACCTCAAAACCCAGTTGAATGCCTTAAGCATTGCTACTATGCCATTAATGTAGTAACATGAAGCAAGTACAAACATCTTTAGACAAGTGTGCAGCAAGGCAATGGTACTTCCATTACTGATGCATGGTATCTGATTTTACAAGATCATCCCCCATCTGGCAAAGCATTCATGTGCCCACAAGTCAGAAAAAAAGCACAAGCTTAATGCTGCTACATAAGCTTCAGTTTCTTGTACTTGGAAACTTTCTTATACCTGAAACTACACTATGTTCCTTGCTTCACTGTCAATATAAGCTCTTAACATGGGTACTGTTATAGCGTATTGTCTCTTTAGCAGCAAATGGGAGAACTGAAAAGTCAACAAGGATATGGCACATGAGATTACAGGTCTACAGTTAACCTGTACGTCTGAGTAACACCTCAGATTTCCTACTGTGCTGTCCCACCCTCATCTCATGTTATACCTGGAAGGAATGAAGGAAAAAAGAGTTGTACTCATGAGTTGTATGAGCTATAACTGAAGGGCTGTCAAGTACTCCCAGCTGCAGGAACTCCATGCATTCCTGTGGCTGGGAACACAGATCAGCTGACTGATGCTTTCTGTCATCATGACCCCAGGCTTCCCCTGCACTGGCAATATGGTACAATGAGGATCTGACCCCTGATCCCACAGTCACTCCTCCTACTGTCTATGTGCAGCATGGCAGGAAGCACAGTTGTTGGGACTGCATCACATCTTTTACTAAATGTCTGTCAGTGGCTTAAACAATGACTAGATGCTGGAATGGTTGCATCTAGTTATCTACCCAATTTGGTGGGCTTACCTATAAACTGGTACTCAACCCAGGCAAGCAATTCTTCTACCAAAATTAGCTTCAACAGAAGATTAGCTCAAGTAAGAGGAAGAGTGGACTTGATCCTTGCACACACTTTTACACAACTAAGATTCCAACCAGTCCTTTCACAGTCTGTAGGTTGAAGCTTTCAGATGGCAAGACACAAATCAACTCCTTCACTGGCCAAAAAGCACCCAGATGTCACAGACTGAGTGAGGTATGAGAACCTATCTAGGCAAGCCTTGAAGTTAGATTACCAAGCCAATGAAAAAAATAAGGTTAAAAAAAAAATCATTCATCTATATATGCCAACACCTTTACAAGCCCAAGAGGCAAAAACATCTTACTGGAAGAGCTCCTGGTCGGAGATGGTGGCAGTGTGCAAGAGGTTGTATAGGCCAGCATGCGAGGAATCAGATGAGCAGTTCAGTTCTCCATCCTTCCCCTGTTTGGAGGTGCTGAGCCTGAAGAGACTGGAACAACGAAGGGCAAGCTCCAGAGCATCCAGCCAACATCGACCTGCAAAAACAAAAGTCTAAGTATGGAAAGTCAGAGAGCTGTGAAAAGCGGTTGTTTGCCATTGCACAAAAGCTGCTAACTTTTAGGCTTTCACCATTTTTTCTGTAGTCAAAAAAAAAAAATACCAAAGTCAATCTTTTGTTGCAAAGAACTCAAAACAACCACAACAAGTCAATGTTTTTGACACTATGCCTTCCTGTTTGAAATCCCTGGGTTTATTTTGTGCATAGATATTTGCACACCTAACAGTGCAAATATGGTGTAGCACCCTTAAAAGAATCTCACAAAACCCCACGGTGCCATGGCACCTTGGTTAATAATCAGTTGCCTAACCAAAAAGTAAGTTTTACATTGCATAATTTTTAACATTCAGCAGTATTATAGATGCTGCTGGGTACAATCTATATTTCTCAGTGTTCACTTTATGCACTCAGTGCAAGTTACCATTTTATGCAAGTCCCAGAACCCTGTTTAGATCTCCATATAAAAAACATCACCAAAAAAATTATTAGCCTCAAGGATCATGGCCAGGTAATTAATACTGTGTTATTAGTCACTTATTACTAGGGACCTTCTGAATTTGTGGTGGCTGTCTGCTGATTTCACTGGTGGATTGTGGGGCTTGGCAGCCGTTTTGTGGGCAGAGTGCAGCATTTCCCCCCTCTCCCCTGAACCTCTGGCCAAGGGGCTCCAGCAGCCCCACCCCTTGCTGCTGATTGGCTGTGAGGGATCCCTGTTAAATGGTCCTGGCTCTGCTGCAGATTGGCTGTGAGGGGCATCCATCATGTAGCCTCACTCCTTGCACTGATTGGTGGAGAAGGGTGTGGCCACATGACAGGCAGCCCTTACAGCCAATCAATGGAAAAAATGAGGGATGGCAGCCATCTTGCCAGCAGCCCTTTGAGCAGCTTCCCCTTGTCCCTTTCCCCGTCCCCTTGCTGATGGGCTGCCGCAGTGCCCTATGCACTGCCAGCTCCCTCTGGGGATCCTGCAGCATGAACTGAACTAATGTAGCTGATGTTAACAAAGTCTAATAATAGTGAAATGTAACCATGTTAGTTTTGTCTTGTAAGTAACTTGGAAACTCAATTTTTGTACTGTTTTGCTTGACATAAATGAATGAACTCTGTACGCCCTTTCTGAATGAGTGCATGTGAAAGGGTGAATGGTGAGAGAATGGCATAGAGACAGGAGAAGACGATTTAACTGTTTATGTAAATAGCAAGGCACCAGTCAGTAAACTAATTAATGGATGGCTGAAGAATCTCTTTGAGGCCTAGGACACAACAGGAGATAACAAGGAAGAGAGAGGCACATAACCTGCCAGATGGGCAGCAAGAACACTCCAAGGCTAAGATACCAACTTTAACAACCAAACTGACCTCAGGCTGAGATAAGCTGAAGATGAATGAAGAACAACCTCAAAAACAGAAGCTGGGTATTGAAAAAACCCCAAAGCACTGAAACAAAGGATGCCAACCCCTACAAGAAAGAACTTTGAGAATGCTAAGTTGGGCGAGTCTCTCTCTCAAATGCTGTTTCGTTGGAGTACAGACACATCTGTTTCACCCGACTCCAAGCTGTTATCTACAGGATCTGTCTCTCAAAATAACCAACCTACCTGCTATCTGCATCTTCTCTCAATAAGGCCTGGGCTGGCCACCCAGTGCTATTATTGAACAACTGCTGCTGGTAACTATAATGGAATGGTTGTTTTGTGTTTGTGTGTGCCTGTGTGTTAGTTTTGTGCATAATGATTTGTGTGCATCTACCAGTGGTGTGTCTGAACCTCTATGTCTAATTTATGTAATAAATAAACACGGCATTTTGCCTTATCCCCCTTTATAAGGTCTCGCTTGTGATTTGAGCAATTGGCAATTTAAAGTAACAATCCAGCATTTTATTTTCAGTTCCTTCTTTTGCCTTGTGGATTTTGTGGGCATTGCCCATTTTTGCAAGCAATGCCACATTTTGCGAAATCTGCAAACTTGCACTGAGTAGGGACCTACCAAAATTACAAGTGCCAAGATTCTCATCATTTGAGAAGGAAGTTCAGCAAAAATCAACATGCTTCTGCTATCGTTCTGCATCAGCACAAACACTGGCCCCATACCTACAACTTTCTAAGCACAACAAACTGTTGTACATCCACATTTCTGAGTGCACCCTGAGGACTCAGATGCAAGGGAGTCAAGTGAACAGGGACTTAATGTAAAGCATGACACAAGAAGCTCTTTGAAGGCACACAATTACCCCAAAGGTAACTGAAAGCTAAACCGGCCCAGGAGACACCCGCATTACATTGCCTCATTCCATTTAACATGGAGTAACTGGGAGCGCACATACAATTCCCAGAGATAGCTGCTCTACAGTTAGCCCCCTCACCTACTAACTCTCTCCAATTTGATGATTTCTCCATACTCTTATTTGATTTCAGTGCAGAACCGGTGATAAGCTGGCATGGAAAAAATTGCATCTATCAGAACCTATACTGAACATCCACACTTCTTATTTAGGCATGCAAGTCAGCATAGTCATGCAAAATACATAATTAGGTGCTCAGTGGTGATTATAGCATTGAAGAAACAAGGAGATATATTGGATTCTCCATGATTTGTTTTGCTTGCTATAAATCATAACCTTTGTCTGCTTATCAGGGAAGCTTTTGTATACATTTGAAAACAAATTAAAAATACAGAGGAAGCATATGAATCACTAACGAGCACAGGCACCTGGCAAATTTACAGGATATTTGAGAAGCTCTAGTTTCTACCACATATAGCAGAGATCTTCATTACAGTTCTCAGAATACATTATAGAGTAATTAGAACACACTTGAGAGGAAACGAAGGAAATTAGCAAGGACTTTGCAAGAGCAGTGGAGAGTCCCGTAAACACATGAATTTCTTATAGCCCTGATTTTACTCCCCCACCCAAGTGTAAGGAAGCAGTCCTACTTAGGAGAACACACATCTAACTACAAACCCAGGGTTAAGTTTAATTGAAATTTAACTGCTGTCTAAATTCCCACTAGGCCAAAGTCCCAGTGGAGTTTAATAGGACCAGGTTTTGGCCCTATGGGAACAGCAATTAGAGTTCAAAGGTTTGAATCATTTTTCTATAAAAGACATATTTATAATTTTAATAAGTCTCTGCACTCCCATGAATCATTTGTATAAGAGAAACAGACAGAATGAAGGTCTTGAAGGATTATGGGTTTACTGAAATTCCAGCAACGGCATTCAGTGTAGTCATTTACTCCTACTTTGTCCTGCAGATTCCTTCAGCATCAGCTTGTGGTTTACAAATACCATACATAATGGCTAATAAATGATTAGGCAGGTTCAGGGAGGCTATAATTCATTTCACACTACTTTGGATTTTGCAAGTAATTATATAAAAGCCTTGATATACAGAGATCTCTTCACTTCTCACCATGCAAAGGATTTGCCTGGATAATGCCTTAGAGCTAATGGGCATTTGAACACAAATCCCTCATCTCCTTCACACACCTGACTCAAAACATATTCCAGATCATTCCATGTAAGGAAGCATATCTTCACCTTCTATTCTCCAGTCCTAGGAAAGGGAGAGAACTGCAGTAATTTGCTGTTGGGAATGCTGTGTGTGCCATTTGTGCACTTAAGCAAAGCTTTCAAAAAAGCTCTTAAATATAGGCTATTTTTACAGCTTCAGTTACAGAAGTGAAAGGGTGCAGTTCCCACTGAAACCCAATACCCAATTCAAAGGAAATTACATACATGCATATCTTCTCCACACTAGAATAAAAATTTTTAAAGCACGTGGTTAAGGGTTTAGATGAATTAATGAGCCTTACACTCCTACTAACAAGGCAAGGCCCATGTTTATAAAAAGTAGCTGGGCAGTTCTATTCATCCCTTGAGGCATTTTTCCATTCTTGCAGGTGAATAAACACCTTTGTAAACCCAAGAGACCATAAGCTTAGGCACCTGTTTTTTAAAGTCTTAGCTTTACTATTCAATTGCAGGAACATCAAATTCTAAAGAGCATTTATTGCACAAGTCCATTCTGCAATAGCATTTAGCACTACTACTGCATTACTGGCATCCAGAGCATGGCTACCTACTTACTTGAAAGTCAAGGAGAATTCAAAAGACAGACAGTCTAATGTAAAAGCTAGCAACAGAACTTTATCCATCAAGTGGTGCTATGAATCTAGAATCAAATATATGCCAGGGTTAGATGCAAGACGTGGCATTTATTTTGCCAGGAATAATATAAAAAGTACATTCACTCTAAATTAGCAGTATGCTACTCCCACAATCCAATATTAAAAAAACCAAACAAAGAAAAAAAACCAAACAAACCCAACAAATCCCACTAATGTTTAGGGCTTCCAGGCAAGACAAACCTGTTTTACTGCTAAAGAGAGATGTCAAAGAGTGATTTTTCAGCTCAATTACTTTCTTTTATTGCAGAAAATACAATGAATCCTTCTTGTATTTCTATTGTAAACACTGGTATTTAGGTGCTTGTGTAACAGGTCAATGCCTTTACACTGAAGCAGGGAAAAATGATAATTCAATCATGTAACCAAAGTCTATATCATAATCCATATGTACAAAGAGGATTGCATTAGGAAATGCCAGTATTAAGATTACGTGTGCAGCCTTAAATTGGAACGGTCGATTTTACAATCCAAGTAACGTCCTCTACATATAGCATACATATCACTAGTTTTATAAAACTAAAATTGGAGGCCAAAAGCAGATTCTTTAAAAGAAGGCTGAGAGAGTTATATTAGACAACAACCTTATACTATGATTATGTTAAAAGGCTGGGAAGGATTTGGATAATTTTATTTTTTAAAGCAACTGCTATTTTTTAGAAATGAGATATTTTTGCATGCTACAATTTAAGAATAGTCAATAAAATGCAATGTGCTATATTTGCCATAGATAAGGGATTTATTCTAAGTGCAAGCTCCTATTCCAAGAAAAAAAAAGAATGCATCAGACAGTAATTGGCAGCATTCTTCTGTATTTGTTTTTAGAGTGCGGATTATCAGAATTTGGATTTATGCATTATAAATAAATTACTCATTCAGGAACTTCAAGATAGAAATTATACTTAAAGTTGATTCAGCAATACCCATGTTTCTCCTGTCTGGAACAAGAGAATCTTTCCCCAAAAACTCTTTGCAAGGTGGATTCTGCTTCCATTTAAGTTCACGATTACTTGCTATACTGAAGGCCTAGTATAGAGCAGTGGTTCTCAAACTTTATTTTATTTTTTTTCCACGGACCACTTGAAAATTGCTGAGGGTCTTAGAAGATCACTTAATAAACTTTTTTTATTCTACAAATCAAAGCACACGCAACTCATATGTTAATATCAGTAGTCTTACCCTACAAGTACAGATATTCTCAATTTTTCTGCAACCTTTCTGCGGACCACCTGAATGGAGTTTGTGAACCAATGGTGGTCCACGGACCATAGTTTGAGAACCTCTGGCATAAAGGGCAATTATTTCAGTGTTACTTAGAAAGAACGGAGTAGAATTAAAACAAAACAGTTTTATTTCCCCCATACACACACAAATGCTTTTGCACAATGCATTGTTGACCAAGCCAATAGGAGAATTCCAATGAAATTTGCCTTTTTTGCCAAAATTATGTAATTTATCAACTGGCTCTGATGGCAGGTTATAAACAAAATGAAAATTCTTTTATAAAATATTCAGTTCTAAAAACACTAATGCAAACCAGGTAATTATTGCAAGTCTATAAACATCAAGTCACCTTGTAAATGACTGTCATTGCATTGTACATGTGAGAGAGGTTACACAGCATATATCTGTGTCTCCTCTGACCAGAGGATTTAGTCTTTTCTCTGGTTCAGTGGCAGTAAGACTGTAGCAATTTGACTTAATTGCAATTAAAGAGAGAAGGAAAAGGGAAGGGAGCGGGGAGGGGTAAATGTAAAGTTACAGATGAACTGTAATTGGGTTACAAACTACACACCCTTGTAGAAAGGTGTGGGGAAAAGTACCAGAAATGGCTTTCCATTTATTGCCGTTGCTCTGTAACAACAGGAGCTGAACATGCCCTTCAAGTCGGATGCACAGCCTTGGTTCAGCAGTCTGGACTAACGCTTAGCAGCTGTTTGAAACAAGCAGCTTAAATAAGTCAAGCATGTTCAGATGTTACTACAGAACGTTTACCTCAAAGATAGCTAGTCGGGCTGTGTGAAATTTCATTGGCTGTTTTGTTTTGACACTGTTTCGACTCATTTTGAGCGTGAAACAGTGAAATGAAGACAAAACGAAGGGCTTTGAAACAGCCTCGAAACCAAACAAGGGCAGTTGAAACATTTCAAAAGTTTTGAAATGTTTTGAGTTTTGAAGCAGCCAGCCAGGCGGTGGGAGACAGGGGAGAACCAGGGCTACAATCAGGCTGGGGAAGGGAAGTCATTTGGGTTGAGTTCCCTTCCCCCGCCCCAGCCTGATCACAGCACTGGGGAGGGGAACTCAACTCCCAAGCCCGACTGAAACGTTGAAACAGCAAAGCCATTTTGACAAAATGGAACGGGACAGTGTTTTCAAAACGAAACAAAACTCTAAATGAAACACTGTTTCGTCGAAACGGATGTTGAAGTGGAACACTGCTGTTTCACACAGCCCTATAGCTAGTGGATGCACTGTTTGCTTCAGCAGTGGAAAGATGATGAAACTGCTAAAAAAGCTGGGGCTGTGTGGATGGAAATGAGCACGCAGCTTAATTTCCTCTAAGCAATGGTTGCAATTTAATTCAACTTTTTTTTTTTTTTTTAAATAAACATACTCAGCCCATGTAGCTAGATAGTCAGCCTTCTAACTCTGGCCAGCTCCTATTCAAAGAAAACATTTGGCATGCCCCAGTCTTATAATGGATGGTATGAAATAGCTATCAGTTTCATCATGTAGTACTGAGAATATTAGCACTTAGAACCTTTTCATTTTAAGCCCTTTTGTGCGCCTTGAAATATTTGATGACAAAACCTGGGCTGAAGTTCCCTCTGTGCTTTTAGACAACACCAAACTATGCTATAGATTGAATCTTACTGAAATTTCAGCCTGGGACCACTTCTTTCAATCACAAATTTCAGAAATGGAGTGGTTGGGTTTTACCCCCTTCCAATTTTACTTACAAAAACCAATACAAAATAGCCATACAACTCTTCAGACAGTACACTGCCAGGGGAATACTGCTTTTCTTGGCTAGTAAAAGTCAGCAGCTTTTGGCCTTGTGCCTCACCAGCATCAATCACATGGATGTAACAGCAAAGACACATACTGCCAGCTGACAACTGTGTTTATGCCTTTAAACAAGGAACTCATGAGCGATAGGGAAGACATTGATTTAAAGCAGTCACTGAACATTTCAAGGCCCAAAAATTTTCAGTTGACTGCCCTTAATTTTGCTGTTCCTTTGGGGGGCATGCATCTAATTTGTAGCACTCTGGCTGCCTTGATTCAAGGATGATCCCTCAATTAGCTGCAGGTGCTGTTTATGTAGTGTACAAGTTAAAATCCAGGCATTTGTAGGCTACTGTTAGAGGTGAGTGAACTTTACAAAGTGCTGTTCTGACGGGCACTTATGTGGTACAGAAAAGGTTAGTTGTGAGTTTTAATTGCTATGACATGCCTGTGATAAGAGTGCGATGCATCTGCACCAAACTGTGAACTCCCTCTGGGATTACAACCTCCATCTTGAAGTCTAACCCTTGTTTTACCTTGTCACTTCCAGTTTGAATTAGAATAGGTTCTGTACTGGCACCTAGATGAGTGTCTAAGCCTGAGAAATCTCCTAGGGCAATCTAGGACCATCAGTTGCCTCTCATGTACTGGCCTACAGTCATAGGCCAGCAGCCTCTATACCAGGGGTGGGCAATTATTTTGGGTGGAGGGCCACTTAACAAGCTTTGGTGAGCTGTCAAGGGCGGCATGCATAGCCCTGCCCCTTGACAGGCGCCCTGCCCCCTGGTCACTGTCTTGGAACCAGAAGTCCCACCCCAAACCCCTGACCTTGCCACCAGAAGTCTCTCCCCTTACCCCTGGAAATACTCCTTTTGGCAGGGGAGAGTTGCCATTTAAGAAACAAACAAACAAAAAAACCCTAAATCACACACTAAAAGTTAAACACCTACTATAACATTTAAATTTTATTACAAAAAATATTTTTGTCATGATTTGTGCAATGTATATAGAGGGGATTGCATAATAAGTCCAAAACAAATTCTTAGTCTTTTACATTGTGTTGGGGGGGGGAGGGGGGGGATGGTGGGGGGGGGAGTTTGTGAGGGGTGCGGCTGCGTGGCTCTGGAACACACCGTCCTCTCCTGCAGTCAAGCAGGCAACACTGTGTGCGCATGTATGAGTGCAGGTGCATTCCCCCCGCCCACACACACACTCCCATGGCACAGCAGCAGCAGGCAGGGGTGCTGGTGCCTGGCTCTGGCCAGCGCTGCACGTCACAGCGAGGAATGCAGCCCCTGCCGAGCCGTTCATTTCCCTGGTGCTCCCAGCACCTGCAGGGCACAGGAGGAAAGGCCCAAGCGCTGGAGCCAGCCGGTTTCCCAGTCCACTCGTGCCAGGTGCTTCCCTCCTGTACCCCGTGAGTGTTGGGAGCACCAGAGAAATGAACGGCTCAGCAGGGGCTGCATTCCTCACAGCGCTGGCTGGAGCCAAGAGACAGGCACCAGCACCTAGCAGAGCACCCCCTTGCTGCTGCTGCTGCTGCCCCTGCTGCCTGCCAGGGTCCGCATGCCCCTCCCCCTTCACACTCACACCCTGCCCAGCCGAACTGCCCACTGTTGCCACCCCCCTGGGCAAGGGCTTCCACTGCAGCCAGCCCCAGCCCCATGCTCCATGCTTCTGCCCAGCTGCAGCCCCACCTTCCCTACCTGATGCCTGGAGGGAGCAGGACCGGCGGGAAGCCTACAGCAGCAGCCCCGCCTGTGCTAGTGGGGCACAATTCGTTGGGGGGGTGGGGAGGAGGTGTTCCGCAGGCTGGATGAAAGTGCCTGGTGGGCTGGATCTGGCCTGCGGGCCATATTTTGCCCACCCCTGCTTTACACAGAAGTCTGACAACTCAAGGAGAGGAGGGGAGGGGAAAGGGCTGGAATTTCCTCCATGAATCATAGGGGAAGGAAGGCCACACTACATTTAAGAAATGCTTTTCTGGGCAAGGGAGATGTCTACCACAACATACTAGAATACCAGCAGAAAAACTCTGCTTTGCCCAAAATGCTGGCAAGACTCGCCGAAAGAGCAAGATCAGATGAAAGAGGGAAAGGTTCTTCCTCCAGGTGAAGGTAATACAACAGAGCAACTGTGTGCAGACATTCTCCTGTATTCTTTGCCTGCTTGCTGCGCTGTCACCAGAGGGCTGACTTGAGAAGTACAGAGCAACTACACGAAGATGGACTTACGAGGGGTCATGTACAGCAATGGAAAAACGGATGGCCTTAAGAGGCTGAGACACTGCTTTGAAAGGAGGGGTTACGGTACTGGATGGAGGAGCCTCACATTTCAAAGGAGGGTGGCAGATGGGCTCTGTACATGGGCACAATCCCTATCAACCCAGGGAATTCAGAATAATGTCCTGTCCTCCTCCATCCCTACTGAGGAGTCTTAGAAGGAAACAGACAGTAGTGGTCGAGTCTTCGCAGACTGGTGTCTTTCCAGGGAGGGGGACAGCCTAGGTTGTGACAGCCTCTCTTAGAAATACCACCCAGAAGTTGTTTTTTAACACCGCTGCTTATTTTTAGAGACTAGTAATTACATAAATACAAGTTCCCTTTCAGATGATGGTGAGAGAAAGACCATGTATTTATAGAGGTTGAGCCCTGTGGACTGTTTTGCCCTTGCAGATGGTTTTCTAAAGCAGGAGTGTATGCCAGAAAATGGACCCTGCTCCTGGACACTACAGGATGGGGAATTTATTGTTTGTGGCTCTTCTGGGGGCTGGCTGCAAGGTAGGACCTTAAATCCTACCCACAGTGTCAGAGGGCAGGGCAAGGAAAAAAACGTTTTAAAAAGGGAAAACAGGATGCTGAGGTGCTGATCACGTTGTAGCCACATGTTTAATGAGACTCTGCCTCAAGTTCATTGTGCAAGTCAATCTTCTAAAAAGTAGAAATTCCTCGTGAATTATTGTTAACCTTGCCAAGTGTCTGAGGCTCATGCCCCCCTTTTAATAAACAGGAGACACACATGGTCAAGGTTTGCTCAGAGGCATTGTGGTTCACAGATTATAGTAGTTGGAACCAACCTTTTTGGCATGCCACAAGTTAGCCTGCACCCTCCTTAAGTGCCACTCTGATCCCCTCCCTCTGCATGATCTACTGCTCTGCTTTTTGGGCCTGCCCCATCGGCCTGTCCCCTGCCCTCCTGCCACATACAAAGGCTGCCCATGCCACTTGTGGTATGCATGTCACAGGTGGGTCACCCCTGCATTACAGGATCCATGGAGGTGTCACACACACATCATAAACAGTGTGAAATGAAAAAGAGAGAGATGCCAGCTAGCCCATTTCTGCTGAATCAACCTACTACTAACTTCTTTCTCTCTCTCCCCCGCCCATACTCCCTGCATCTAATCCACCTCCTCCACCTCCCCAAATTCCTGCCGCCTTAACTATCTTTACAAACTTTGTTAAATGCATTAGATGAAGATAAAAACTCTTTCAGACATGCTTATTCCCCAAATCCCTTCAGATCTGGGTTCTATTATTTTCAGTCCATACCCATTTATAGTAGAATCTGTTCCATAGTACGTATATGAGGAGTTAATGGCAGTGCATGAGCCTCTGTCTCTCTTTATAGCCCAGTCTCTTTAAAATGCAACAGGTCCCTTTTCTTGCAACATTTTCAGTGCAAGATTCATATACTCCATAAATGCTGATGGAAAATATAATGCCCATCATGATTTTATATGCTTTCTACTTCTTCCCCAGAGCACATCCATTTAATCACAGCTCACTGACCTCAACTACCAAGCCAGATGTTTTGTCCACCTGAAAGCACCACCATCAGCACCATTCTTCACCCTTCATGCTAGCATTTTTGTCATGACAGTATATCAAAGGCCAATATCAAATAGAATATGCCTGTGGCTTCATTCAGTCAGCAGTTACCATTGCCTCCTTGATGGAGTTGATGGAATTTGTATGAACTCCCCCTTTCCAAATCCATTCAGATTCCCTTTGATCATTCTGTACCTGTCCAAGAGCACTCTCCTCATTTCATCCTTAATTACTGGCTTTCTGAAAACAGATGTCGCTTAATCACTGAATACAAATGTCACATTTATGTTACTAGATGCTAGCCTCTTTCTCTGATCCTGTTTTTAATTTAAAGAGCTCCCATTAGCTTTTCCTTCAGGCCATAAACCGCTCTTGCAAGTGAAGAACCAAGAAGTCTCAGGTTCTGAGATGGATTTCACTTGAATTGCATAGATCTGCTTGCCAAGGAACCTGACCAAGCTCCTGAGTGAGAAATAGGTCGTAGTAATTCACTATTTTAACTTCTGCCTTTATCACAAATGCCTAATAATTCATTTGAGAGAAAGCTCCCCACAGGGCTTCAAATACTGCAAGCTAGATTTTTCCCCAAACTGTCTTGTGCCAATCCATTGTATTGAAACCTAGTGCACATGTTCCAGAAGAAAAGGGCACAGCTGGGGCTGTGCTGCACTTTGAGCTGCTCAGGCCTCTTGTAGGATGTCCCTAGCAGGTGAAGATTAGAGTAGCTACAAGGCTGCTCTGATTTATAGAGAGGGCTCGCAACAGTGCCAGGAGTAAGGAGTGCACCAAGATGACATGTGGCCACACTACTGTTATCTTGCTTGGTCTACAAGTTTCAGTCATATTCAAAACAGTTCATCCGGCATGCTAAGAGGTAAGTGGTGGCAGCAAATTCCATCCCCCTAACATTCACACACATGCACTGCCTGCACCAATCACATCGTACATTTTCTAATTAAGTTAATGGAGTGGCAGGTTACAGTGATCACTAAAGAAATGGCAGTTTAGGAGATTTGGGTTGACAGACAGTTACTACTGGTATTCAAGTACCTAACCAGCCAATAGGTTGCCTGTACAATAGAGGAACAGAACAATTCTATCCCATCTGACCCAGGCTTGAAATGCTTTGACAGTTGATACTTAAAAGACTATCCTAACTTTCCCATCAATGTTTTTCTAGACATTAGCTGCAAGGTAGAATTCTAATCATTTTCTATTAATCTTTTATTTCATTTTCACAGAGTTTTGCAACGCAGGGAGCATTCTGCTCAAAAACCCTTGCATAATTCTTTATTTGAATTCTGCCTAGCTTTCACTGTAGTATAAGTTGTCGCTATTGAGAAGGCCTTTCCACACAAACTCTTTACCCAAGAAGGAAGGGATGGAGGTGGCAGTGGAGGCAATAATACCATATTTACTTGAATATAAGACAAACCCCTCTCCCCTGCATGAGCACGGGGGTCAGGTGCGGGGAGGGGGGCGGATCCTTGTCTTACATTTGCATACATGGAAGCCTCATTAAATACATTGTCCGTCAGACTACTGCCAAAAGCAGCATGTGCTCAGTAATGGAAACTAACTATGAAGCTGATTAAATGCAGCCAACACTGTGTATGACTGTAAGATATGTGGCACACATTGGACAAATGTATTGATTTTTTTTGCAAGATGTATACATACATACATACCCCCCCTGCCTCCAACACTCTGCCAAGTGGCCCCTGTGATTCACTTGGCAGATTAAAGCACACTAAAAACCTGTTACACAGTTCATACCACATATTCACACACCCATCTCCATACCTGTACCCCCACCCACTGCCCTGATGGGAACCACAACAAGGACAGGCTCATGCAGCCCAACTGAATAAGATATATGGTAGTGCCAATTCCCCCCAGTTATTTTTAAAGTCATGCCGAGCCACTATTTTGACTGCAATTCCACTTCTTCACTCCCACAGCTAAGTTGAGCCTTTCTTTCCTCATTTCCAGTTATTCCTGTTTCTTCACCAACTTTAAATGTCTGGCAACAATCACCAAATGGGGCCCCAAACAGTTCACCCAGAATCCCTGTCACCCCCTCTCTCAGCCTGTCACATACGATTAGTGTGGCCCCACCCTCCATAAGGTGGAGGTGGACCAGGTTGCCAGGTTCCTCATCTGCATATACGTTTTTTGGAGGATCCCAGAATTCGTGGACAAGAACATCCAATTCCAGTCATGAGTGGGATCTAATTAGCATTGTAGATCCTTTGTGGGGAGGGAGGAGTATCTGGAGTATACACACATACTGAGCAATGCTGGGCTCTTGGGTGACCATGACTTGACACACTGTGGACGGTACTGTGGCTCAGCCCAATGAACAATGCAATGAATCATGAGCCTTTTGGCTTTGGACTAATATGCATATGGGTGTATCTACATGTACTTGCAAAACCAAGTACTAAATCAGTGTGTAGTAACTGGTGCTACTACACATTAGTGTTGGAACATGAGTTTTTACAGACACTAGCTGTCTGTTAAACTAACATATTAGCTTGGGCTTTGCCTGGCATGCTTCTGTGCGTTAGCGTTTCATGCAGATGTACCTAGTTTGCACTATGCATCAGTAGGTATACAAGCATTGCTTAAAAGTGTGTTTATGGAATACTTGTGCTAAAAGTTGCAGTAGTTTCAAAAAAGGGAAAACATCAATTTTGGATGAACTAAGTCTATGGATATTCATAGTAGTTTGTCTATAAGCAAAATTACCATGGGCATGTTTTTCCAAGTCAGTGTTTTAAAGCAGGGACAAGGGAGTAAGGGAGTGGGATGGAAAGGGGCTGCAAGGAATAGAATGCAAGGGGGCCACCTGACCCACCCGGGATTTATTTTTCCTGATGAAGCAGTGGGAGGGGGACAAATTCAAGGCAAACTTCCAATAATTAGATTCTATACCTGGACAACTACAACACATTTATAAATTGTCCAGGGTAAGCATCTCTTCCCTCCACTCTGCTTTCAAGAGGCACTAGAGAGTTAGACACTAAAAACATCTGAATGGAGATTTAATATTCCACGAGATCTGGGATTTGGTCATCAACCCACAGCAGAGCAGCTCAAGGTGTCTTTATTGACATTAATGTGATCAGGTAGCCTTCCTTATAGTAGTTCTCCTTTCACTAGTTTTCAGCTGAAGTCGGGCTTTGGAGGGCGCTATCAACTAGTTGGATGTAGGAAACTACTACCACATGGATTTTCAGTGCACAGACTGAAATCTGCTTTATGATGGGAAATCCCAGGACTAACTGATGCAGAAGCAATATTAAAATTACTAAGTAGATGAGGCATCAAATGTCTAATTATTGGGGGGAAGGGGGTTGTGTTATATTTGGAATTGTCTTATATTTGAGGAAATACACTAGCAGGCCCAAACCCAGAAAAAACAACAAAAAACAAAACCAGACCCCTGAAACACTTTCCCCAGTTTTCAGCTCGTATACTATTTGCTGCCAACTGCTAAACCAGAGATGCATTTGACAGCCTCAGCGTTCCCTCCATGTTCTTCCTACTTGCCAGCTACTGGAGTGGATTAAGATGAGCTGCAAGCCAGAAAGCCCTTCGAACCTGAGCCTAATGGAAGTCTTTTCAGAGATTTCAGCAACTTCAAGGGAATTTTGAATGAGACCCAAAGTGTATGCAGGGTCACTTGGCATGCCCTTTGTGGAGTGGGTAAAAACTGTCCATCAGGAACAATTGTGAATTTGGTAGGAAAAAGAATGATGTTATTCTGAAGGCCAACTAGAATGAAAATATGTTTTAAGCTTCTTATCTGCTTAAAAAAAAAAAAAGAGTGATATTTTAGCCTTCTGTAGTCGTTAGGGTCAGAGACAGGTCTCACATATCAAGCTGGCATATTTCCCACACATTGACCTAAATTCACTTCTCACAGTGTTGTGAATTCAGTAAAAGCAGCCAGATGTGGTGTCAGGGATAGCAACTTGCAAAAGTTACAGCTCTAACCTGGGAAACACTGTATTCAGGATAAGAATTGGCACTGGGGAGTTGTCTCCCCACCAGCCCTCATGGATTGTTACACATTTTCTCTTTTAGGTCCTTGCCTAAATGAGTATTTAGGGAGACGGTAATAAATAGGGAGCAAGATGTTGAATGACTATCCATAAAAAGGGGATGCATGTGGGACCAAGTCTCCTGAAATGAGGAAATGGTTCAGCTGGGAAACAACTGCATGAGGCTAACACAAGATCCACTCCTAAAGCTCCAATGATTCTCTCAAGATCTCTGCTAATCTTGTGCAGGGGATAATCCCTTCCTCATCCCACATTCAACTCCCTTCATCTTCTGGCTGCTTGGGGATTTAAGGTTTTTTCCTCTACCTTCAAGACTTCATATTATGGCTAATCAACTGAGAAAGGTAGATGTTCAATGAGCCACTCTCACCTAGAGATGTCTGGAGCACAGCTGTGACTCAGTGTAGACACACTTAGGGTCAGGCTGATGCCTGTGTGGCAGAAGCCACATATCTTTGTGCTCCCTGGTTTAACAACATGGATGCTGCCTTTTACAAAACTGAAAAGCCAAAAAACCCTAGCTTCCTAGGTCCCTTACAAGTTTCCAAAAGAAACTCTCAGCCATAATGTTCAGCTTTATCCAGATGGAGAGAAATTGGGCATATAGAGCACTTACACATGTGCCAGACATCTGCTCTGACATGTCCAAATTAGCATGCTCCAGCAGTCTCCACATCACATGTATTAAATGTCCCGTGCTTCAAAATGGCAGCAAGGGCACTTCAACTAAAGCTTGTTGAATGAGTGTCCGACCTCTTTCACCCCAAAGCATGTGTAATGATGCCTATAATTTAGTCATGGGGTCCCACACAAATCTATTTACCTTTTACTGTAGTACACACATTTCTTCTCACCCTTGTTTTGTTTTAGAAGAATTAAAGATGAAATACCAACCTGTGAAACAGGGTGCTAGTAACTCGAATGAGTCTGTACTGGATGCTGTGCTAATGCAGACAAATATCTGCACAGATATAAACCCAATGGGGTATGACTTGTTGCAGAACAAAGTTTAGAAGAGTAATGACTGCAAAATTAATTGGAATGGATTCTAAATCCTTTAGTCACTTCAAGTGGTTTTTCTTCCTTTACTAGAGGAGCATATTGCTTGTATTACAGCGGTACTTTAAGAAATGACATTGTTAAGTGACTAATATGCATGCCACCATAGCATGAGAGTATGGCATCAAAGAGCTTACTATCTAATTTTAGACAAGGATAGCAGAAAACAGTATTAGGCTTATTTTAACTGCAGCACAGAGATTAAATCCCTTATATAAGGTCACATGGAGAGACTGCAACAGAGCCAGGAACTAATTTCATTTAGGCCCCAGCCTACTGCCTGAACTATGAGGCCAACCGTCTTTTGTGTGCTTATGTGCTCAATTTTCTTTAAGGACATTAAGAAGGAGAGCATGGAGAAGATATTCTCAAAATCCCAATGCCCAAGTCTTGCTCACAATCCATCCTGATGATCTATGGAAGAGGAGAAAGATTGGAGATGTAGACAGCACTCACCATCCGATTCAGAGGCTGCTCTGAAGATCAAGTAGCTGCTGGGTAGAGGCTGAGTGATTGAACCCACATTCTCTCCTTTAGGCCCCTAGAGTCACAGATAAATAAGGGGAAAAAAAAGGGTCAGGCAAGGAGATGCATGTTACCATTCCATGTATTTTACTTTACAAGGGCAGTGTGTGCTCAAGGAAGGAGGAGGAAAAAGAACATTTTAAGTGGTTTATAGACATGCTCTGGAGTGGGGATGGGGAGCGGTGAGAGGAGGGGTTATAATTAGCGTAGCTCTGAGATCCATGCTAATTAAAAGCACCTACAGCACCACATACATCAGCATCCCCATGCTGAAAAATGGCAGCGGGGCACTTTGAACTAAAGCTAGAATGAGCTTTAGTTCAAAGTGCCCCGCTGCCATTTTTCAGCATGGGGACCCAGAGCGCAGTAATTACCATGCTCCAGCAGACTCGATTAATCGAGACTGCTTCAATGTGCTGTAATTACAGCACACTGGAGCAGCCTCCCTGAAAACGCATAGGAGCCCTTAGAGAGCTTTGATTGCAACCAGAATATTGCTGTTGCATTTCCACAGCAGTAATAAGATGATGAGCCTGTTCCAGCCCAACCTATTCTTTGCCCAGAGACTGGTTTATATCCCCACAATTTTTTGTTTCTGAGGTTACTGAACAAGTATAGAGAAACATGTGCAATTACTGTCTTCTTACAACGCCGGAGGACTTTTCAGCTCAGCGCCTACTCCGAGTTTGTGAGAAAAAACTTTGAGGTCAGCAAAAAAACCCACAACTCCCTTCCCCCAGTTTTCTACATCAACAGAAAAACAAAACTAAAACAAAACAGCAGGTGGCACTCACACCTTATGTGGTGGCTTTCACATTTCCAGGAGACTGGACCCATCTAAGCTGCTGGCTCTTAATTATTTAGTTTGCCGTGCTGATGCTTGGAAATAGCTTTCATTGCATTGCGCCTTTCCCCCGGTTGGCTGCTTCCTTCTCTTTCCATTAGTATTACAGGTTGATAATCTTGAAAGTCAGCAGAAAGGGAGAGACCTAATGCAGGCTAATAACCTAGATCCTTCCTCCACGTGCACCTCACATACATAGTATTACTCAGTTCAGTACATGGCATTTCAATGGCTGCTTTAGAAAAGGGCCAGAACTGAAGTGAAGAGGAAGTCTTCATTTCCACAAACCCTCCTGAGAACAAACAAACAAAAAGCAACCAACCAAAAAAACAATGCCTGCCCCCCCAAAGAAAAACCCCCAAACAAACAAACAAAAATCAACCCAACTTCCATGATAGTTTCAAGGCTGAACTAAAAGAAGGCTTCAAAGCTTCACTGTATAACCAATTACTCTGTAGTCTAGCCTTCGCTCTCGCATAACGTATTAGTTTTATGTCCTTCCAGGGATACTGATCCTGGGAGATCCAACATGACAAATCACCACGGGGACACAGGGAGGAGTTGCTTAAATAAATAAAATAAATAAACAAATAAATAAAATAAGTGCCATAAACTTGCCATCTTCAGTCAAGAGGTGAATAACTATGTCTTACAGATAACCCCACACTGATCTGATCAGGGAAAGATACCCAGAAAGTCTATGTGCCAGCTGAATCCATTTCAGTTGAGTGCTGCGCAAGGAAGAGTACCAACAATCTTCGTTGCTGGGGTGGGAGGTACCTAATCCATCCGTGATTCCTTGTCCATTTTAGGGCATCTTGAATCTCAGAGGTACTCAAGAGGAAGCAGTCCCTGCCTTCTAGTGAGCACAGGTGCAAAGAATACGGTCCATCTGCACACAGGTATGAAAGGGGGCTGAATTTTGAGGCTACATTTCCCATCTTGTCTAGGCAACAAGACAAAATCTGGCTCAAGGAAGTGGGGAGGTTTCCTTCCTTTCTTCCCTCTCCAAAGTGACACCCACAATGCTTAGTTCTATCCTGATGCATGAGTACACTATAAAAGTCACATTGCAAAGGAACAGGGAAAAAAAAAATAGATTTGCTTTGAAAACAAACTAACACGTTAGCTAGCCCTTGTGTGGTAGGAGACACCACTGACTTTGGCAACTCTTTATCCTGGCCTGTATTTGAGCAAGAGCCACTCTCTCTCTGTGGCTACAGCAGGGGCGGGCAAAATGCGGCCCACGCGCTGGATCTGGCCTGTCATGTCATTCTATTTGGCCCGCGGGGCCACTAAAAATTTAGAAAATTAATATTTATCTGCCTCAGACTGCCTGTTATACAGCCCTCAATGGCTTGCCAAAACTCAGTAAGTGGCCCTCTGCCCAAAATAATTGCCCGCCCCTGGGCTACATTAAACCTTCATTTACTATAAAGGTTTGTACACAAACCTGTTTTAGCACATGGATATAGGTTTCCTGGTTTGTGCAGGCACCTCTTGATGTCCTGCCTGATGTAATATTTCATGTCAGTCTCCTACTCAATCACACACACAAAAAAAACTGGCACAAATTGTTTGCATGAGCCCACCCAGTTTTAATGCAGAAGCAATATTAAAATGACAAAGTAGATGAATTCACCATCTCTGGTTGGTGTTGTGAATGGCTCCTCTGCATGAGTGCCTGGCAGGTGGACTGTAAAGTTACCAGAGATGGTAAGCCCTGCTGGGCAGGACAGGAATAGGAAGAAAAGGAAGATCAGAATGGGTGACATGTCGAATTAGATTCATCAGGCACATATGTTACTCAGGAGAATCGGTCTCTCTGACCTACTTTCTAGTACCAGAGACTTTCAGGCTCTGTAGCAATTCAGTTTATTTTCTTCTTCTGCCAGGGGAGCTAGAAATCCTCATTACTCAAAGCAGGGAGAGCCAGAGTAAACATCTCTCCCCTCCACTCTGCTTTCATGAGGCACTAGAGAGTTAGATACTAAAAACTTTGGTATGGAGATTTAATACTCCATGAGATCTGGGATTTGGTCATTGGCCCACAGTAGAGTAGCTCAAGGTGTTTTTACTGATATTAATGTGATCAAGTAGCCTTCCTTGTGGCAGTTCTTCTTTCACTAGTTTTCAGCTGAATCAGGCTTTGGAGGGCAATATCAACTCTATTTGTAGGAAACTACTACCAAATTGATTTTCAGTGCACAGACTGAAATGTGCTTTATTATGGGAAATCACAGGACTGACTACTGCAGAAGCAATATTAAAATGACTAAGTATATGGGACATCAAATGTCTCTTAAAATCTTGTAAAGTATGAAAAAAATTAAAAAAGACCAAATCACTCTGTCAAGCAAACATATTCAAACAGTTGTCCATGACTACACAGGAGGAAGGCTATTTCCCACAGGCCTATACCAAGAGGTAAGAGGGGCCATTTTCTATGACAATAAAATGAGGGGGAAAAAAAAAATGAAGTGCCATGTCTGAAAACTCAGCTACTTTTTTTGTTATTTTCCCTACCCTTTGAAGATAAAATCTACTTAGATTAGAAGCACTACTTAGATTAGAAGCACTCCAAGACAGTGGTAATTTCTACTAAAATATACATGCAAAGCCTAGCACAGCACGGCCCCAATCCCAGGATGTATACACAGATTATAATAATAAATAATCTGGGAGAATCCTCCCAGGTTTGTTCTATTGGTAAAGAAACATTTTACCCAGAGCCTCAAGTACAGACATCCAAATACTGAGGCCCCGAAGAGTGGAGAGACTGGAGTGCTGTCACTGTGTAGTCAAGGAGGGGCCCTGTGGACACATCCCAATGTGCTCTGCAGGCTCCTTTAGTTTGCCTGGAAACCATAGGTGACACGTAGAGGGGGCAGTGGGGGTGGGGATATGCTCCCCACCCCCAAGAAGCACCAGCAGCACTTCTGGTTTTGCCACCTCTGGGGTCAGACACTGGGAGACCCCCCCAACCAGTCAGTGATTGGCTGCTGGTGCCCCCTCCAGAGTCAGGAGGCACCAGTCCTCATGCTGGAGACATAGGGCAGTAGTGTAATTGGGCAGCCTCAGTTAACTGGCCCAGACTGCCCTCAGTCAGCCTGTGTTTTCCTGTAGCACACTAGCACACTGCGGGGATTGTGAAGGGGACGTGGTCTGCAGAGCAGAGTCCAGTGAGCAGAAAAGAAAAAAGTCACCTGTGGTAGGGAAGGGGAGGGGAAATCCTGGAGGATTATACTGTCTTCTGAAAGAAGCCACAGTATGTACAGACATTTGATCTCCCAGGAGAAACTCTTCCCCCAAGTGATTTAACCCTGATTGCCCCCAAGTTATTTTTCTCCTGGAACAGCCATTTTTACTCCAGGAAAAAAAGTTTGAATGTCCGTACATTTGTGATTTCTCCTGGGACAGCAGCAACTCTAAGACAAATTGAATATCTGTATGAGACCTCATTTTCTGTCTCAGATAATATAACTAAAAGTAAAGCGAAGTCTGTGTGTCACTCATATTGACATGTGTTCTTAAACCACAGATATGTCTGTGGTTTTAAAGAAAAAACAACCAGATTTGTTTTGCCACTCCAGGTAGGGAATGAGACCTCCCATTACTGAAAGACTAAAAAAAAAAAATTGAGATGTGTTGATGTATGCAGGGAAGTAAGCCATTTAGAAGTTTCTAATTTTGCTTGTCTTGGGGGAAAAAAAAAAAAAAAAGCAGCTCATTAACAACATAACAGAAATCATGGGTTGGCAAACTATGGCCCATACCTTTCCAATGGAAGAAAAGAAAATGAGCAAAAATATTTTAACTGGATATTAGGAAAGCATTCCTAATGATGTTGTCAAGAGAAATGGTAGAAGTTCTGTCACTTGCTTTAAAGGAAAAAAAACTACAAAGAAGAAAAGACCCTTTATTTTACACTTTTTTGATTTCAAATTTTACTGGTACCCACCCAGAGTTCTCTGCTGGATACATACTAAAGTAAACTGAAGTCAACAACAAAAATCTCTAAGATGCAAGAAAACTCAGGTGAAAAACTGAAAAGATTTTCATATACCTGAAAGCCACCAGTCCACATTGTGAAACACGTGGGTAGGTATCCAAAAAACTCAAAATTATTACTATTCTAGCACTGCCTGGTACCTTGAAAAATTTTTGCAGAAAGAGCATGAGTATTACATGGAACAGAGCCAAATCTTCCTTCCCAGGTTAGAGATGGCCCTCTGTTTATGCTACTGGGAGTGGATTTGAGGTTCAATAGAGGTCTACCTAGCACCTTTCAAAGACAAAAAAAAAAATTGCCCAATTTATTGTTGCTGCTTCCCAACAACAATCATGTAGCAGATGAAAACAAGCACTTTAGAGAAGCCTGTGGAGCTGTTACACAGTCTCCCCTAACCATCAGCAAAGGACTCTAAGCAGCCCTGTGGAAATCAGTCACTTTTACAGGAAAAAAGTTAATAGAAGTCACTTGGTACACTTAAAGTATGATTTACACTAATATTTAGCAATTAAACACACTAATGTTATTAAGGATATTAAAAGCAGTGGTGTTTCTCTCTGCCTCTATGGGTAATTACTTGACATGCACCTCAGAGCCGGATTCTGTTTTAACTCAAGTTAAAAGGCTCCCCATCAAATGGAGTTGGCTAATATTACTATAAATCCTGGCATAGACATGATACTTGACAAGCATTTATGCAAGGGTTTATGGCAGAGTCTTAAGTTAGGCCCAAACATTTGTGGTTTTTGACCAAATGTTTGTGAACAGGGGCAGGAGGCTGGACTTGATGATCTTCCGAGGTCTCTTCCAGCCCAAATGTCTATGAAATCTGTGAAGAAAACCCAACCAGCTGACACTAGTTGAAGCAAGGCCACAAAAACCTCTAATATAGATATACCATGGATTGGTTTTATTTTAATGGCAGTTGATATTCTCAGCCATATTTTGGATTCTTATATTACAGCCAATAACTTTGTTCCAACATAGGTTAATCTCTACTTCATGAAACATGGGCTTTTGCACCATTAAACTAAAAGGGATTTGGATCTGCAAGTCTGGCATCGGTTGCCTTAAAAGCAGACAGTGAAAAGACATAAAATGAAATTGTATTTTTGGCAGCTTCAGCATTAAACTGCTGTCAGAGTGTAGACAGCTCCTTTGACATAGAACAGCTCACTGGACAAATTCTTCCTCATGTGCTTTTGGTATTCACTTTACGGCCGAAAGTGTTCTCTCTCAAAACCATCCAACTGAAATTTCAGGAGGCTTCTCAACAGGCGGTTCAATAGCAACTTCCCCAACATTCAGTTGAAGCAATTCAGTAGTATTTAACCTTAAAACTAAGATGTCTTAAGATTTTCTGTAGTCCACAAAACTTTTCAGGAAAATCCCTTTATGCCATCACTCTATGTACAATTGCATACCCACAACATTTTCTTTTCTTTCTGGCTAAATAGCACTGAAGGAAAAAAAAGATGCTTCCAATTCCTAACCTTCATTCCTTTATTATCACTTTTCCTGACTCTGCTTTTTAGAATTCAGTTGATTTGTTAAAAGTCAAAATGAATTACGGTGATAGACAGAGCATACTTAACAGCTTTCTTGGGTGCATGCTCTGAATCAGAGAAACAACCAGAATTTTGAGGGCTGAAAACCCCCCCAAAGTGGCAGCAAACTTTTGGGACAACACAGTCAAAGCCCATCAGGACACAGACTGCAGCTAAGTTAAAAACTCTGTAAGGAAAGAGTACTTGTTCCCTCAATTATTTGAAAGAAACACCCATTTATTTTTGAAGACCATTTAAATGGTGCCCTCTACCTATTCTGGATTCCCAAAGTTTAAGAGATTTATTCTGATGAGTTCCCACTGACTTCACTACTATTACTCATGACATACAGTGCTGCTCACTGCAAATAAGACTACCTTGTCTTCTATTTTAACCAGACCCTTTGGTACAAGAGTCTCTCACAAAGCCATCCACCCTAGACTCAAATTTCAGGAGACTCCACAACAGGTGGGTCAATATCAACTTCCGTAACATCCAATGAAGCATCATCCTAAGCCGGGGTGGGCAAAATGCGACCCGGGGGCCAGATGCAGCCTGCCAGGCCATTCTATCTGGCTTGCGGGGTCCCTAAAAATTTAGGAAATTAATATTAATCTGCCCTGGGCTACCTGTCATGCAGCCCTCAATGGCTTGCTGAAACTCAGCAAGCGGCCCTCTGCCCAAAATAATTGCCCGTCCCTGTCCTAAGTGTATGAATCCTTCCAAGCTGCTCTGTTATGTTGGCCTCTTTGCAGCAGGATGGCAATCAGCAGTGCTTTGTTTGTACTAGTATACATTTTCTATGAAATAATATCTTGCAATAACTCTGCACAGTTGCTATTTTTAATGGTGGAACACAGTTCAAGACTAATTAAGCGCTGTTCCTTCAGGCATCAAACAGATGTTACTCAAAGTTTGACAGGAGCTGGTAGGATCTTCCTCATTAATTGCAGCTAAGGTCAGATGAGCTTTTTTGGGTCTTTCCTTGGGGAAAAAAGACCCCAGAAGATAAGTGCCATAAATTATTTAAAAATAAATAGGTTTCAAAATCAGTTTCTTTCAGGAGGGTGAAAATACTAGTTATTTGCATTACGACAGCACCTACAGCCATCAGCCAAGATTCTGACTCTGGTCAGAGAGTCGCCCAGCATCCACAAGCTTAAAAATTAAATACAAAAACTATGTAAGGCAGGAGAAAGGAATTACTAACTTCATTTGCTAGACAGGGAATGGAAACAGAAAGGAATGAAGTACCTAGCCAAGAGGTAACAACAAGTATTTTGTAGAAGAGTCAGGATTCAAAAATTCAAATCTAGTTCAAATGGCACAAGACTTTTTCAGCACTGAAGGGTAGTGTTTGAGAAGTGACCAAATCATTCGATCTACCTCACTTTGCCACTGCAGAACTGGCCTTTGTGCTAGGCTGTTTAGGCTTTGTTAAGGCTACTTCAAGAAGTGCTAGTTGATGGGTCAAGCCCTCCTTGTCTATTAGGAACTTCTGCCTTAGTCATCTACATCTCACCCCCAAGGGCCTTTTGCTAGTGTCTACATGCTGGTTTCCCTCTCTTGAATTGCAGCTGTGTAGTTATCCACCAAGCGGTTCAACCTTATACAAATCAACCCTAATGACCAACTCCACATTCTTTGGTCTGGTATTAAAACAAAAAAGGGTTAAAACAAAGCCAAAGGCTCCCTTAAACTTGTTTATTATGAAATGACAGTGGCACTTGCAGACTCCTGGCATCCTGCATCTTTCCCACAGCACAGGCCTCCCTGTGTTAGAAGATGTAGCGGGGAAATATTTCAGCTTAGCTTAGTGGTTACCTTCACAGCCCAGATGGACTGATCCAAAGGGTGGAAGAGTTTAAAACAGAAGCCGTCCTTTTTGGAGGGTCTTTCGATCAGCTCACAGGAATGGAGCAGGATGGTGCCTACCCACTGCCCAGTCTTTGGTGTTTTGTAAATCAATAGCACGCCTGGTTTCAGAACACACCACAGCTTGGTCCAGCTTTTCAGAGTCCCACGGATCTGCAGGGAAAGCAAGCAAACAGTTTGATTGTTGATCCTTAAATCAAGTATTCAAATGTTTTCAAAACACATGCTTCACTCCAAGCCAAATTCTAACAACTTCATTCATGCCAACATGCCCAGTACTCCATGGTTTAATTGCTTTAGTAATACTGATGGAGAAAAACTACTATTCCACATGAGCCAGTATATCAGTCTAGCCCCTGGCATTTAACTGATTTGATTTGACCTGTACAAGACATAAATGCTACTTGTTGCCGAGCTGAAAGGTTTCGATGCTTCAAACTCTTGAAGTTTTTTGTCCACAAAGATCAATATTAAGAGAGCTTAAAAACTTAAAGTGGCATATAAATACATTGTTGTTAGCTTTGGTTTTCTACTACACCATGCTCTCCCCCCATTACTGACAGTAATCAATCTTTATACTTGTTATAACCCTACATCCTATTTTTTTTCCTGAAATCAATGGCTTTTTCCTCGCCAAAAATATTAAAATCAGAAATCTTGGCTTCATAAGTATTTGAAAATGGGCAGGTATTACAGAAAGGACAGCCAATCCTAAATGTGCATCAGGAACGCACATACAAATTGAGATACCTAATAAATCATACAAAAATGGGAAGTAACCTTCCCCTATCTCATTGCAGAACTTCAATCTAAATGTTTGTCCTGCTAGGTGTAAGTGTCAGGAACCAATGATAAATTGCCACATCTGTGCACAACCATAAGTTACAGCTGTCAACTGGTCCAATCAATTTTGTTCCGTTCTGTGTCAATTTACAATCCAACCTGCTGCACCTCCAAATGCCAAAGAAATAGCTTGCATCTTCCTGCTTTCAAACAATCACTTCCCCAATATAATCCCTTCTCTCTTAGCTAAAATATAAAACACATCTACAGGAAGAAACAGCATCTCCTTGCCAGGAAGAAGAAAGGATGAAGAAATATGGTCAGTTTTTTCCAAGGCAATAGCTCAGACCTGGCTCCTCGTTCATTCTCCTAACCTTCATACCACAGCCTACAAGGCAATTTAGATCATTAGTCCCTTGAAGTGCTAATTAAGTTGGGATTTTCCATTCCCTACAACTTTCTTCTTGCAGCAGATATTCAAGGATGACCTTTATCCATTCCTGAGTACAAATCCTGAAGCATTTTCTCTCTTATTCCTACAGGTTTACAAACAGTACTTTGCATTAAATACCTTCAGCCAATCTGCCATGATCACAACACTGGGATCCTTCAAAGCACTGAAGAGCTGTTTGGTGGCTCTTTTCTTTTCCTGTCTGTAGTTCTTCTTCTGTACCTGTTTCAGAATAGAGGGGAAAAAACAGCTGCTGTAAAACATGTTCTTTTTCTGTGTTACACTTGGAGAGGAAAGACCATTTCTACTATACATCTGAGGCAGCTATGCACCAATTGCCTCAAACCAGGCATTGTACAGTTTCCCTGGAAATGAAAGGTGCATGCTTTGGTGACTAAATTGTGGCTGGTCCTTTACAAGCAGCTGAGATAAATGTAAATATGAACTTCAGTGGAGTTTCAGCAGAAAAAGTACTTTATCTTGTTTGGGTTGGTTCTACTAATTAAGCATTACCAAGGGTGTGTACCACTATTACCGAGAAGTTTGAGAAGCTAAAATCAGGTTAAAAATGGCCACCCAATCTAATGCAGTGATTAGATAGGTACTGGGAGCCTGATCCAAGGTAAGTCAGAGCAGGGGAAGGGGAGGGCAGAACCGAGAGGCTAGTGGGTCCACAGGGTAGTTTAGGGGGGATTGAGAGACTAGCGGGATCTGCCGGGGGGGGGGGGGGGGATTGGTGGGGTCCAGGTCAGTGTTGCAGGATTGGAAAGGCTCTCTCATTTTGTCAGGTCAACACCCCCCCGCAAAGGCCCCCTTACACTCCAATCCAGCCAAACCACACCCAGTCCACTCTTGATAGAGCTGGGCTATTCTCAGTAGTGGCAGATAACAGAACAAGGAGCAACCATCTCAAGTTGCAGCAAGGGAAGTTTAGGTTATGTATTACGAAGAATTTTTTCACTAGGAGGGTTTTACCCAGAGAGGTGGTGGAAGCTCCGTCCTTCGGGGTTTTCAAAACCTGGCTAGACAAACCTTTGGCTGGGATGATTTAGTTGAAGCTGGTCCCGCTTTGAGCAGGGGGTTGGACTAGATGACTTCCTGAGGTCCCTTCTAGCCCTGACTTTCTATGATTCAATCCCTCAAACTGCTCCCAGTGCCAGTTTTACTGGTGTTCACCACTGCTGGGAGAAAGATCAAAATGTCAGGGTGGGAGGGAGGGGTAGGCAGATCAGAGTAGCTAACGGCTCTTTAGCTGGGGGGGCGGGGATGCTGGGGGGTTGGGGGGCTCTCCCCCCTCAATTGGAGGCTACTTCCAGCCCTCACCCTACCTCTACCCCCAGACAATCCTCCCCTTATGGGCCAACCCCCTCCCCTCCCCTTCTCCCAGCTTACTGCAACTGGGCTTCTGGCACTGGCACCTGTGAATAAAACCAGGACTGGGGGCTGTTTGTAGGCTTGGGGGTGTTTGACAGGCTCCAAGGGCTTCCTGGTCCATGGGAATGGTGGGGATGGATGGAGGGGCGGTCAAAATAGCCCATGGCAAGGGGAGGGGAAAGAAAAAAGTGCTGCCCTGGGGCTTAAGCTGGGCTCTCAGCCTTGGGGTTGCATTCCAAATGCATGCAGATGTTCGGTTAGATCAGTATAACTGTGCCTGATCTAACTTAGTGCACCTCTCAGATGAACTAAAGTTACATCGCGCCAGCCATTTTTTGAACCGATCTACCCTTCAGGGAACATCTGTACAGTTTGGTACTTACATCTACCTAACTAGGGATCTAAGTATAGTCTGCAGGTGGGTGAGCTAAGTTAGACTGGGCAACTATTTTTAACCCAATCCAACTTCCTGAACATCTGTATGCACCCTTAGTCTCCTGTATATCTGGCTACTAGGGCAGTGGAGGCCAACAAAAATTCCTATGCAAGGGTGTGCAGAAGCAGATAAGTTTAATTCTTTCAGTTACATTTACACGTAGATGAAGTCTCCTAGAAAATCATCCCAGGTGTAAGCAAACTGAAGCCTTTGAATTGCACCAGGCAGGACTTGGCCACTTGTTTTAGATCAGCACCACTGCTACTTGGGGTGCATTATACCTTGGAAGTAGTAAGCAAGGAATTTTGGGCAAGGCTGTCAGACTTCTGTCAATCTTCATGGTTATTTTCATCATGTGGATTGCACTGGTTTCCTCAGACAAGCTGGCTCTACCACCTGGGTGTAGCTGCCTGAGGCAGTTAAAAGGAGCTCAAATATTTAGGTACCATTTCCCAGGCACATGAACAGAGATGACCACAAGGGGCTGATATTTCCTAGTTTGTCAAACACAGCAGGAGGAACCTTAAAAACAGTCATGCACAAGTCTCTTATGCAAGACAGGTTTTATTGAACCAGCTTCCTTACACAGAAGCATCAGCTGACCTCTCTTGCTTTATACCAGGCAAACTGTCAGTGCTAAAGGAAGTGTAGTGGATAGTATTACAGCACACTCAGCATTAGAGCTGGGTGAAGTTTTCAGGCCAGGAGTAAGACAGGCAAAACATGCCATTTTGTTCATTTTGATTTTATTCACAAATTCATGTGAAATTTGTGATATTAGATTTGGTTGCAAAACATTTGGAGACTAGACTTATAAAATTGACAGAGGGGAAAATTAGGGTTGTGGTGTACCCTTTTCAGTTAGTGCATTCACCAGGGTTGATTCCCCCCTGCCAAGGAAATACCCTAACTATCATGCTGGTAGGTTAGAAGGGTGGGTGCCCTCAACCCCTCCTGTTGAGACTGTTTCCCTTTGTATAAACATGCAATTGGGCAAGGGCATGAATCCAAGTGTCCTGCCACCCAAGCAAGCACCGTGACCATCAGTGTTACTGACAGAATATCTCATTCTGTGTCCTTGAAGTGGATGTCAACAACTAAGGTGGAAGAGTGGCAACATGAGACAGCATGTTTTATCCTTACAGAGTCCATAGCTTATGCTTAAGGCACTCTCAGAAAGGAGAGGTATTAGTTCAAGTCCCCTCAGGGAGAGGAAGTTGTATAGGATGTCAGAGACCCTGGTTCATGTGCTCCAACCTCCAAACTTTTAAGTAAAGGAGAAGGCACAATCACCAGTGTTTTGGGTCCAGCCTTTTGTGTTTTGTTTACTTTTCTGAAAAAAAGCCACGTGGAATGTTTCATTACAGGTTAAATTAAATTCAGTTTGGGGTTTTTATTTCAGTTGGGAGGGGAAGAGGTGGAGGGAGAAGGAATCAAATTATTCTCACAGCCCTTCTCAGCAACTTGCCAAATAACATGATTTGGGAAAAATGACACCCTTTTTGTTGTTCAAAGAACTTTAGAATATGTGAACAAATGCATGACAATATTGCTTCTTTCATATCAAATGCATACAAACAATTCCAAGTGCAAGGTTGGATGCCCAAGTGAGTAGGACAAAAGTCTTGGATCTGTATGGACCCATGAAAACAGGATCATTTTGTGTCCAAATACACAGTGACACTCAGAAAAGGTTTCAAGCTGTAGGGTGTTTTGCTTGTTTGTTTGTTGGGTTTTTTTTGAAGTTACTAGTCATCTCTAAAAAGGAAGTAAGCAGGTGACACCTTGGCCAAAAGGAACTCATATTACTTTGCGCATACCTTTAATGTTTCCTTCTTAGTGAATTTGGCTGTGGGAGATACACACTCTTTATCAGACCCGTTGCAAAGCTTATATTCATTCTAAAAAAAAAAAAAGAGAGAGAAGCAATGTATTAAGATGCTTATGTTATGGTTTAGCGGGAAAAAATGTTTACATCTTCCAAGAATTCACTGAAGATTTATCAAGATAACACCATAAAACTACACAGACTCAGGAAAGGCCTAGTTGCAGTGTACTCTTCACTTCCTTTTAAGTGTGAACCCTTTCTTCTCCCCACAAAAAGTGTTCTATACAGACACCCAATGATGGTTCCCATCTGTACACAGTCCATTCTTCTCCTCCATTGATCTGAAAATCGGTTGTTCATTCTTGGATCTTAAAACATTTAACTTTCTGAAGTGAAACACTAGCATCTCTACCCCATGAACATTAACAGCATTTTTTTTTAATTCAGTACATATTTAAATACACAATTGTATTCCCTGAAGACTGGGGTAGGCTTGTTCTGGCAAGACAAATTGCTCAAACAGATATACTTTACAGCATACTGTACTTTACTTTACTCAGAAATCTTTTCTCTTTCCATGCTACTGCTTACTCCAGTTGCACCCCATTTTAGTTATAAGGAATCTTGCTCATGTTGGCATGAATCTTTGGCTCAAGAGGTTTTTAAATTGCTACTACTTAAGACCCAGTTGAGCTGCCTATAAACATGCACAGAGAGGACCAGAGCTAAACTATGTCCTGGATAAACACAAACTTATTTTGGCTTTGGGAAACAAGGCTCAAAATGTATATGTCACTTTAAATCATGTTTGGTGCCAAAGCCATTTAAACTCATTTTCAAGGAATCTAAAAATCACCAATTTCCTGATTCATCTGATTAATTGGAAGGACACAGTCAGCAGAGCCAATTGGCCAAAAGAATCTCTGCATCAGCTTACACGTTCACATGGACTAGCCATGCAGAGCCCACTTTGATGCTGGGATCCTGACTTAGGTTGGTATTGTTAGTGCAATGTCCAGAGCACTGGACAGACTCAGAACACCGATTTATAGAACACCCATAGATCCCTAGCTCTTCCACCACTAGCTTCCTATGAGACTGTGGGCAAGCCATCTCCGCTTCCCCTTCAAGCCACCTTGTTTATTTACAGTGTGATCTCTTTGGGTCATGATCGTCCCTTGTTAGAATAGTATGTTACTATATTGACCTTGATTGGTGCCCTTAGGCACAACTGCAGTATAAACAAGGGCAACTTTTGGGCAAGGCATTCAATTGCTACAACACACAAGATGAATACTGCACAGCTGTGTTCCAGTAGGATAGCAGGAGAACACTTTTCAGGAGCTCACTTATAAGAACTGGACTCCCTGTTATGAATTACCAGTAAGCTAGATGACTCACTGCATTGTCAAGCTTTTTTTAAAAATCATCTTTAGAGGTCTTTTTGCTGACTGCCTCAATTTTATGGCTGCATTCCCAGAGCACCTACAGCCACTGCACACAAGGTAAAGCCAGGGTTATTACAGAAGTCCATAAGGCATACTCCTTTTAACAACAAAGCCCTGGGGCTGGAAGAAAGGCAAAACACATTTAAGTAGCATCTGCACTTCCTTGCAAATCTTAGAAGGCTTGGAAGTGAAAGGAACTAGTCAGTTTTGGGGCTGCTAATACCATGGCATTTCAAGCAGTACTTATTAACTATATAACACTGCTATGTTATTAACAGGCCCAAAACAGAACTAGCTCCCTTAATTTTTAAGGTTTTGTTACAGATCTTGAAAATGAAGAGCGCGCAGCGGAAAAACCATTTATTTTCTGTCATTTTTTCAAGTTTAAGAGCAATCCTTTGATAGCTGCTTCCCCTTTACAATTGCTGGCACAGTTAAAAAAGGGAATGTGGTGGCCAGTGGGGCTGAAATATCCTACAGTATATTTAAGCACTGAAAACAGGTAATCAATATAGAAATAACCAGTTTGTTACAGTGTAAGCAACAGGCAACAAATGAGAACGCTCATTGTGTTTTATAGTTAAGTGAATTAAGCACTAATGTGTTATGCATACAAGTGGAATTCACTGTAATACTATTTCTATTGATCCTTTTCATGTTTCTATCACTTGAATCATAAGGAGCGTTAAAAATCACATGACCATTTCACTCTCCAGGGACCATAAGCACATGTGCCAAAGCCTACATTTTGAAAACTACTGCAGCAGCTAATACACAAGAGTATCGACTCCCTCTGGACCACGTGAAAAGCAAATCCTATGTCACTACTTTTCTAGAACTGTGGAAATTAAGGGCAAAACTTGAAGTCTGAAATACAGAGGTGAACACTGTACGATGTGGCTTTTGTTAAATCCATGCTTTTGATATCTTTTGATTATGAAGGAAAGTTATGCACAATATTTTGCAATAAATACATTTCCTGAATTGCAAAATGAAGACTCAAGTAGTCCCTAAACAAGACTTGTGGACTCCTAGATTTAACTAGGGCTATAACAAATGGTTTTATCACTAATGTCACTCTTAAGTTTTTAACTTCCGACTCATGCCAACGATTCACTGTCTGGGGTGGTTTTTTTTTTTTGCAGAAGGCCAAATTCTTCCCCCTTTTCTGCAATACATATTCCACACTACCTTTGCACCTGGAGGCTTTTCCACACACACACTTTACAGCTAGTGATGGTCAAACCTCTGCAAAGAAAATTCTGCCTGCAGAGCATATATTGCATTTCACATGTCAGTACTGTGTTATGCATCTGAAGTACACTATTAGCTTTTCTTTATGGGAGAAAATATCTCATTAGCATGAAGAATGTCTTGTCCATGAGATGTAATTAGGAGTCAAGTGTTTATAGGCAGTTTCTCCCCCTCTAGACATTTAAAAAAAAAAAAGAAGATCAGGCACAGAGACAAATACCAGGTACTGAGCTCATTAGCTAGACTGAGCAAACAGGAAGATACAAATGTTCACAAGGTTCTAGGAAATCCTGCTCAGATAGATGGCTACAAAATCTTAAACCAACAGAAAGGCACTCTTCGTAATCTAAGCATTGTATGCTAAACTCATTTATGCAGTTCGTGGAATACTATCTAAGCAGAAAGACTGGGAATAACATCTGACCCTGTAAACGCAGTTAAGTGACTTTGCTTGGAGATGAATTCAGCCAGCCAATCAACATCCACCACAAACTGCATGATGCCCTCTCCCTAAACCTTCTAGCAGTAGAAACTGTTATCATCACAAAGAGAAGATGTTTTCATGATTAGAAGACTGAACCATCCTGCCCATCATACAAACCTTGTTACAGTGACTGTCAGAGTGAGAATTTTAAGTTGGGCAAGCAATAAAATGGCATTGAAACCTGGATGCTTGCAAGAAGCAGCAAAGTGTCTGCTCATTCAAGGAGCATCTGCTTAAATTTTATGACGCTTTCCAATGCTACCAGGCTATAAAACCACCAAGTTTAAGAAAGTGAATCATAACCCCTTGGTACCAACACCAGGCTCTTTAGGCATTTGATTAAGATTGCATACATATATCAAAAGTATCTGAAATCATCCCCCAACAGACCAGCTAAGATTGAACATCTCTCAAAGGTGTTTTTTAATTACAGGTCAAACAAAACTGGATTAGAACCTGTGGATATTACTTTTAAGTGACCTCAAGATGGCAGGTTACTTACTGGTGAAGTTCATTACTGCATTTTTCTGAAACATCAATGCATAATTATTGAATTTCATTGCATAGTTGAAACTCTTGGGATACTGTTGTGCCCACACAGGTTGGATTTACTAAATGTGCCAATCACCTAAGCTACTTTGTCACTTGGCACATCCTCTTACTTTTTGTACAAACATTAGGGCCATGCGAAGCTTTGGTCCCCAATTCAATTCGGTGGAGATATCGCCTGATCCAATGGCTGAATCTCCGAATCTGAAGTGAAATCAGAGGACCCTTTAATCTCTCTGAATCGATTCAGAGAGAGTTGGTGATTCAGACATAGTCACGGCTTTAAATGTTTTTTCTACATACCTCTAGGTAGCAGGCAGCTTGTAAATACTGTGATGTTGGGGCACATGGAGTGTGCCACAGAAGCCTGAGGGGCTCCCTAGCACACTCGGCAACAGAACTGAAAGCGGACCAGAAGCACTTCCAATCCACTTCTGGGTCTGCCAGGGAGCATGTGGGCCTCCCCCCCACTCAGTGACTTGGGCTCCCACAGACCCAGGAGGTACCTGGGAGGGGGGCATCCCAGCGTGCTCCCCAGAAGTACTTCTGGTCCACTTCCAGGTCTGCTGCCAAGCGTGCTAGGGGCCCCACCATGCTTCTGTGGGACACTCCATGCGCCCCAGCACCACAGCATTCATGAGCTGTGCATGGTACCTCGAGGTATATAGAAAAAACATTTAAGGCTGTGTGTATGGCTGAATCACTGATTCTGTGAATCAGCATTGAATCCTCTGCTTCAGATTCGATTCAGCTGAATCAAAAATCGGGGACAGTGACCCGAATCAATGAATCAAATCACTATCCCCGATTCAGGCCAAATCTGAATCTAGATCAAATAGGGCCCATTTTGCACATCCCTAATAAGCACTTTTGGCACAGAAAGATCATTGCACCCCAACAGCCATTGTCATTTGCCAAATGACCAGCTCTGTATATGCTCAGAAAGAACTGCAACCTTATATCTGTAAAGTGCCACCTGTTCTACAGGTAATTTCCTGTGCTACATGGACATGAGCTCTTATTAAGAAGACCTTTCCTTTTCGCAGGAAACCTGGGACCTAAACACTTCATAATGAATATTGTAGATCCATGCAACTGTGCACTAAGGCATTGAAGAAACCCCCCCGCAAAGTTCTCTTCAGGTTTTTACCTGCTAAGTAACTTAAGGAAATTGATTCAGGAATGAATAAAACAAATCCAATCTCAACAGCTTTGATTTAATTACTTTATTGTCATTAGGTTCAATGACTCCAGTGACAAAGCCTCCAGGATCAAGAAGATAGAGCAGCCTTGACATCACCAAGTAACACCAAGTGCATCTAATGATGGCCTTTCATTGACCTACATTGCTCAGCCTAGTATAAAAAGGCAGAAATTCTCTACCTTCATAGACTGCAGCTACAATTTCCTCCAAGTTTTACTGATGTAAGTATACAGCAGCTCTTTGAGGTCAGAATGACCAGGGTTTTTGCAATGGTGAAACAGCACAAAATTTCACCTTCTGTCTCTCCCAGAGCTGTCAGTCTATATTAACCAAGGAGGGTACTTCATATAACCAGGGGCAGATCTGCAGGGGAAGAGAATGTCATGGTACTGTCTCCCTCACTTCCTGTTTCGATTCCTGTTCTACCCAAAATTTAAAACCAATGGCTTCGTAGGGGAGTAGCATTTCTGTTTAGGCAGCAGTGAGGGAGTCAACTGATTTCACAGCTTCTTGTAAGCTACCAGATTTCTTCTGAAATCTTCATTCCACAAGTGTTAATGATGCTATCCCCCTTTTAATTATCTTGATGTTCCATTAATCAGCTAACCATTCTTCTGCAGTTCTGCTGCCCCTTAGCTGTTTCTGGTACTCTAGCTCTTCAGACTATTTTTTAACTCTAGCTAAAAATATTAACTCAGGTGTGGAAGTTTTAACTGGAGTGAACACTAATTCAGCTGTGGATATAACTTTCAGTGCAACACTAGATGTATTGTCAAGCTGCTCAAGAAGCTTAGTTTTTTTATGAATCTGAAAAAGGAGATATACATTTGACTGTATATACATTTGGAGATGTATAAGGATATATCCATTTGACATTCTTATGACCACAAAACTAATCATCTTGGGATTATTTTTTGCCTATTTTTAAATACATAATGTATGATATAGCAAATTAATGGGCATTCCAGTAAAGTTGCATTTAGTTTGGTCTCCATGTTAAACTGAATATAGCCCTATGGTGATAGCCCTAGGCTTTATCTTAGTAAAACCTCCAGGTTTTTTTTAAACTGGATAATCTGTGTTGTTTTATATTTGATGATATTTGACACCATCTGCACCCTCCACCCCACATTTCAAAATCCTAGATCCACCCGTGTGTACAACTGAGTATCTTCAGCCTTTAAAGAGAAAGAAATCTGTATCTCCTGAAGAAACACAAAATTTGTGCTTTATGCTCATTGCTTTATGAGATTGAGAGCAATTTCACATAGCAAAAGCCTGTCTAGATGTGTTCCATGGGCTAGAGGAGGAGGAGGAGGAGGAGGAGAGCTCTTCTTGATTCTCTAGCTAGATCTTTCATTTACAAGACTGATGGCCCTGGCTATACTCTGTCCTATTGGAGGTACACCTTTTAGTCATAATAGGAGCCCCCTTCACTTAAGACTTGCTTAGTAAATGCAATCATAGCACGAGTGATCATTAGCTGTTACAAGGAAACCTCCATTTACTGAGCAAAGCTCTGATATCTGACAGTCACCTCAGGGGCCAGACAGCTGCAGACACAGCTCCCCTGGTACAGTTTGGAAACAAATATGAGCCCCTGCCTGCACTAGAAGAGTGTACAGTGGGGGAAAGTGCATTGGAAGGGTCTGCTGCCATCACTGAGTCAAGGGCTCGCCAGGTAAGCAGAAGAAGAGACACTGGGTCACCGTTGTGGGCAACTCCTTGCTGAGAGGAACAGAGAGACCCATCTGTTGTCCGGATCCCATGGTGTACAAGATCTGTTACCTGCTTGGAGCCAGGATCATGGACATCATGCTGAGGATTGCTGACCTCATCCAGCCCTCTGACAACTATGCCGTGGTCCTCATCCATGTGGTAACAAATGATGCAGCCAGGAGTAGTCCAGACCATATCATGAGTGATTATAGGGCTCTGGGGACCAGACTTAGGAAGATGGGGGCACAGGCAGTCTCCTCATCAATCCTCCCCATCAGAGGTGGCAGTAGGCATTAAGTCAACCTGCAGCTCCAGAGCTGATGCCATCATGCGGGTTTTGGCTTCCTGGATCACGATCCACACTTCCATGCAAGGGGCCTCCTGGGATGCGATAGGCTTCATCTCTCCACAAGAGGTAAGAGGCTCTTTTCTTACAGGTTGGCTGACTTCCTATGTTGGGCTTTAAACTAAGTGCAATGGGGTATGGGGAAGAGGAGATGGAGAGAGTCTAGAGCCTACAAACTGCGAGACATGCAACAGTACACTCCAGGTAAATAGCAAGGGGCCCTTTGGGCATCAGAACAGTGGCACACAAAAGGCACCATTCAGAGGGCTCAAGTGCCTCTATACCAATGCTAGGAGCATCGGGAACAAGGAGGAAGAACTCACACTTCTGCTTGCAGATAATAAATTTTGATTTAGTGGGGCTAACGGAAACCTGGTGGGACCCTACACATGACTGGGTGGTACACACTGAGGGCTACAGGTTGTACAGAAGGGACAGAGTAGGGAGGAAAGATGCGGGGTTGCTCTCTATGTAAAAGGAGCATTATACATCTACCCTAATCAAAATGGGATCAGAGGAGAAGAAAGTTGAGGCATTGTGGGTTAGGATACATGGAGGTTGAGGGGAAAGGGACTTGGGTGATGGGGGTCTGCTACAGACCACCACATCAAGAGGAAGCGCTAGACTTGGAATTCCTGAGGCAGCTCTCAGAGGCTGTACCATCTAGGGACATGGTTGTCATGGGGGAAACTAAACTACTCTGACATCTGCTGGGAGGAGCAGTCAGCCAAATCTAACCATTCACGTAGGTTCTTAACCTGCGTGCAGTACCTTCAACTAACACAGGAGGTATATGGTCCCACTAGGGAATGCCTTACTGGACTTGGTGTTTGCTACTTGGAGAGGACCTGGTAGGGGAGCTGCAGATTCACGGTCACCTTGGAGACAGTGACGACCAATCAATCAAATTTACCATATCGTGTAGGGTGGTAAGATAACTAGTAGGGTGGAAGTACTTGACTTTAGGAAGGCTAACTTCAGAGTGCATAGTCAATGATGTACTGCAGGATAAGAGTATTGGCGAGATGGGAGTCCAAGAAGGGTGGTTGTTTCTAAAGGGATCCTTTGGGTACAGAGGGAGACTATCTCAGTATGAGGGAAAAGGGGGAAAGGAGCCAAAAACCTTTCTTGGCTAAACAGGGAAATCCAGGGGAGCCTAAGGGCAAAAGAGAAGGCATACAGGCAGTGGAAGCACAGGGAAGCTACCAAGGAGGAGTATATCTACTTGGCCTGCACTTACAGGAATGGAGTTTGAAAGGCTGAAGCAATTACAAAGCTGAGGCTGGCAACACAAATTAAAGACAACAAAAAGTCTTTTTTTTTTTTTTTTAAAGGTATGTAGGGAGTAAAAAGAAGGCGCAGGGCAGCATAGGTCCCCTACTGAACAAGAAGGAGCAATTAGTGACAGAGAGGGGGGGGACAAGGTTGAGCTATTCAATGAGCTTTTTGCCTCAGTGCTCCTGAGCAAGATAAGTTTCCTAATGGGTTCTTAGATGGGCAGAGGGATACCAGCCTACCAACTGTTGACGCTGACTTGGTGCAGAGTCACTTGGATGGACAGGATGTGTTCAAGTCAGCAGGCCCGGATAAGCGGCATCTGAGAGTACAGAAGGAATTGGCTGGTGTCATAGCAGAGCCACTGGCACGGCTGTTTGAGCGCTTGTGGCGCTCAGGTCAGGTCTCAGAGGACTGGAAAAGGGCCAATGTGGTCCCTATTTTCAAGAAGGGCAGGAAGGAGGATCTGAGTAATTATAGGCCAGTCAGTCTCACCTCCATCCTTGGAAAGGTCTTTGAAAAAGTGAAGGATCATATTTGTGGGAGTCCAGTGAGAAAAGTAATGCAGCAGGGAAACCAGCATGGATTTGTAGCAGATGGTCAGGCATGAGCTAATCTGGTTTCGTTTTTATGACAGGGTCAAAAATTCTTAGACGCAGGAGTAAAGGTGGTCGTTTTCCTGGATTTTAGCAAAGCCTTCAATATAGTATCTCAGCCCATTCTCATGATGAAATTAAGAGGCTGTGACATAGATATTTACATGGCCTGGTGGGTGGCAAATTGGCTTAGCTGTCACACCCAGAGAGTGGTAGTAGACAGGTTGGTATTGACCTGGAAGGATGTGGGTAGTGGGGTCCCACAGGGTTCAGTCCTTAGACCTGTACTCTTCGATATCTTCATCGGTGACTTGGATGTAGATGTGAAGTGCACTCTGTCCAAGTCTGTGGATGATACTAAGTTGCGGGGTGAATTGCATATGCCGGAGAGTAGGGAACGATTGCAGGCAGACCTGGACAGGTTAGAAAAGTGGGCAGTACACAAACAGGATGCATATTACAACAAGGACAAGTGCAGAGTGCTGCACCTAGGGTGCAAAAATATCCAGCACACCTACTGGCTGGGAAGTGACCCTCTCAGCAGCACAGAAGCGGAAAGGGAACTCAATCATAGCAGACTCCAAGATGAAATGAGTCAGTGTCACGATCATCAGCAAAGCTAACTGCACTTTATCGTGGAACAGCAGATGCATGACAAATAGATCCAAGGAAGTGATATTTCCCCTCTACGCAGCATTGGTCAGACTGCAGTTGGAGTACTGCATCCAGTTTTGGGCACTGTACTTCAAGAAGGACGTTGATAGACTTGGGAGGGTCCAGAGGAGGGCCACTCGTATGGTTAGGGACTTACAGGACAAGACCTATGAGGAGAGACTGAGGCAACTGGGCCTCTTCATCCTCCTCAAGAGAAGGAGGAGAGGTGATCTTGTGGTCATCTACAAACTCATTAGGGGAATGCAGCAAGGGATCGGAGATGCTCCATTCACCAGGGCGCCTCTTGGGGTAACAAGGAACAATGGTCACAAACTGACAGAGAGATCAGTTTTAGGTTGGATATCAGGAAGAACTTCTTCACGGTAAGCGTGGCCAGAATTTGGGATGGGCTTCCAAGGGAGGTGGTGCTCTCCCCTACCTTGGGGGTCTTTAAGAGAAGACTTGATAGGCATCTGGCTGGGGTCATGTGGCCCCAGAACTCTTTTCTGCCTAGGCAGGGGGTTGTTTCCTACCACCCTGCCTGGAGACAGCCAGCCGAGCCTGCCAACATGCATTCCCCAGTATGGGGGTGGTGCCCCTCCCCTGTCCCCAGGAAAACACCCCAGGGCCTAATGGCACCTGTTGTGGGTGGGATGCTCCTCTCCTCACCACCCCCAGGGAAATACATGCCAGTCAGCTCTCAGCCTGCTGACTGCAGGCAGGTAGGGAGGGAACAGCAGCCTGGCAATCAGGGGTTGGGAGGTTCTGGCTGGGACACTGCCCCTCCTCCCCCCCCAGAAAGTGTCCCTAAGACCTGATGGTACTAGTGGTGGGGCAACCTCCCAGAGGCCCCCCTCAACATGGGGCAACATGTGGGGGGGGGGGGGGAGAACCAGCCCAGTGATCAGGGATGCCCTGGCTGGGACCACACCCCAGAAAGTGCCCCCAGTACCTGATGGCACTGGCAGGGGGACACACTTCCCCCAAGCCCCCCTCCCCCCACCCCACCCCACATGGGGGAATGAATGCTGGCCCGCTTTTCCAGCCAGCTATTTCCCAGCAGGCAGGGGAGCAAGTGCTGGGGTGCTAGGGAACACTCCCCAGATGCCCCTTGTGCTCTCCTCCTCCCAGCCCTGCTGCACAAGGAAGAGACTCTCTGCCTTCTCCCTGTGGTAAACTGAGGGCATGGTATGTGGGTGGAATCATCTGCACATAACCCTCGCAGGGAATCTGTATAGAAGCTCCCCAAGGTGCACCTCTCTAGAGCACCTTCAGCAGATAGCCGATTTAACAAGGGTTAACTTTTTGCCTGATTGCTCTACAGCCAGGATGTAACACATGTACATGGCTGCAGAGAGCTTTTAAAATGGCCATGTTCAGGGGCCTGACAGTGTGAGAAATGTAACTCATCTGCACCCACATTATCAGGAACAGCCTCATTATCTTCAGTGGTATTTAATTTATTGCATTACAGAAGGCTATTTAAGCACCTAATCCAAAGCATGGGGTGACTCAACGTAAAGGCTCCCATTGATTTAACCGAGTTTTGACTCAGGCCCTGAATTGTTCAGCAAATAATACCCTAGTTTAGAATTCCAGTTGTCTTGTTTCTAATACATCTTGGCACTACCCATGAACATTGAGTAGATCACTTGTTCTGAACCTCAGCTTTCTAGCTTGTATACAAGATTTTCCTACTTCAGTGACAATGCAATGATAAAAGGTGTTTGTGCACATAAGAGCAAGAGCAAAATGAACAAAAAGTAGCAAGGGGCAAACATAGACATAAAAATAAGCAAGTTTGATTGTTATTGGTCTTTAAGTGCGTGTGTGTGTGGGGGGGGGGGGGAAGGGGGAAAATAACCATTGAGTTTTAAGTATTTTTCATAACTGCACTAAAGTTGTTGTACTACAGTTTAGTAAAACATTTTGTACCTCTCTACTGGAATAAAGTAGCAATTTTTAAAGTCAAGGTCACAGTTTATGGGACCGTTACAATGTCGTTTAAGTCTGCCCCTGCCCTCTGCTTCAAATGGTGGGTGGGAGGGGAGGGGTTACAATTTGCAACCCTAGGTTAAGCTTAAAAAGATTAGCTTGATAAGGTAAAATAGAATAGTGTATTACAGAATATTTCTTTTTATAAGTGCCACAGAAAGTCTTGCTGCCTTGTAACTTTAATTCCATTTCAAATTCAAACCAATTTAAGAACATAAGTGCCCTACTGGGTTACACAATGGTCTGTCTAGCCCAGCATCCTCTCTCAGTAGCAAGTAGTAGAAGCCTTAAAAGGGAGATTATATGTACATGGCATATTTAGTTTAATTCATCCCATCATACCCTTTCTAAGGCAAAACACAATTGATTTAAAGGATGATAGACAATAGATCCCCAACTGTTATACTCAATAGCTCCCAATGGAGCCATCCTCCATGAATTTGTTTAATGGCTTTTTGAACCTGGATATACTATTTTCCTCTACAACCACCTATGACAATGAGTTCCACAAGTTAACACCATTCTGTGTAAAAAAAGAACTTCCTTTTTTTTTGTTTCGGTATACCTGTCTGTAGTTTCAGTGGGGCCCCATTGAATTCTTCAGTAAAGAGGCTTTCCCTGCTGTTATGTGGGATGTAGCTTTCATACCTTTTTGTGTGGTCCAATTACTCAAGCAAGTCAGGAAAGCATTACATTAAATATTTAATAATTTAAAATTAAATATAAAACTTGAATAGTCAGTTAAAATACGTTTGGTTGCAACATTTAATAAATCCCTTTGGTTTTAGTAACTCCATTTAGTCTCAGTACCTGAGAGAGGACAGATGGGTAGAGTTATGACCACCATTAGCCCAGGGTTACACAGTAATGCTGCTGTAGCTTAACATGAGTTTGTCTCCCTATTTTCATTTGTCGTAGTAGAACTTGCATCCATTCTGTTCAGTGAAGTGTTCAGGAAGATTAATGGCTGTGTGCATCCAATACTTCCCTCAATTTTCTTTCCTCTCAGACACTGAAGCCAAAATCCTAGACCAACTAAAGGCAAGACTCCCTGTGCCTTTTAATGTTGAAAATTAAGGAAAAAAGTTACTTCCTCGGCCTGGCCATGGGAGTTTCATCTAGGCTAAGTACAGATATTTGGGGGCCTTAGGGGGAGGTTAAATCGGATCAAAATGGCTGCCTGACTTCAGGTAAGTCAGGATGCAGGAGGGGAGAATGGGGGGGCGGGTCTAGTGGGGGTTGGGGGTCCAGCAGGCTGGAGGGCCTGGGAGTCTGCTGAGGGATGAGGGGTGGTGCAACCCACGAGAGGTGGATATTAGCGCAACTCACAGGTGCAGTGCGTAGGGGCTGGCACAAGCCATGAAGGTTGTGGGGGCAGGAATGACCTGCAGGTGGAGTGGGATCCCCCTCCCAACAAGCTTACACCCATACAGATTCACAGAAGTCTAGGGCTGGAAGGGACCTTGTGAGATCATCAGGGCCAGCCCCCTCTTCTTTGGGCATACTTCCCACCCCTCTTTCCACTGGGACTTACTTGCTCAGCTCTGGTAGTGGCAAATGCTGATAAAAGTGGCTGCACACAAAATGTCTTGTGGGATGGGCGTTGAAAGACCTGGCTGGTTGGGAGCAGTGGGAGGTGGGGAAAAAACAAAAAAAAAAACCAACCCAGAAAACCCAGTTGGGAGCAGGGGTCAAGGGAGTGTGAAAAGAGCAGTCCCAGGACTGGGCCAAGTGACTGGGTTTTCCCACGCCAGGGCTACACAGGGAAAGCGTGTAGGAGCTCCATGCACTGGTTTGATCCAAATTGAATAAAGTTTGATACTACATAGATGCAAGTTCATGTTAAACCAAGCTCTGCTATTTTAGACTGGTTTGTGTGCATGGAACTGCTGATGATTGCCAGTCACTGAGACTGGGTCTGTAAGTAGAAGTTTAGCACCAGGATGAGCCAAGTTTAAACTGGGCAGCCATTTTGAACCTCATGTAACCTCCCCAAATACTTGTACTTAGCCATAAAGAAGCAGGGCACGTGGATGCTGGTGAGGAATAGAAGTTATGAAGAGATTCCTTCTGACCTTTTGTTCCATTCTGTTCAGCTTTCAGTCCTCCAGACTTTATGCTAAGAGTTGGGTAAGACAACAAAGTGAAGGAAGTCACAACATCTTTGCAAACTGGTTTGTTAGGCTACTTATCCTGAGACTGTGTTGGCTCATCCTCATCTGCTTTGGCAGTGCTGAGGCTCACCTACTCAAATCCTGACACCGGCAGCAAATTAGAAAAATAATTGTGCTTATGTTTCCCATATCTGTGTGTAAACTACTGTAATGAAATATCATGGACAGCTCCACTGGCAAAAGCAATGCCTGGAATGCTTGGACTCTTCTCTAGGACTATGCTGAGCCTACACAAAGAACATTTTGTTCCTGGACTTCACCGATTTGGGTTTTGAATCCAATCAGATCTTCCTGCCAACTGAATCTGGTCCCGATTCCTTGATTCACTGGGTAAATGGCAAAAACCCTTGTGCACTGCCAGAGTTGTGACTGATCTTTTATCGTGTCTCTGAATGTAAATGTGGCTATAATTAACTCCAAAGGTTCAAGGCATGCTGCCACCTGGAACTCAAATGATTGGTTTAAAGACAGCTTAGGATTTGCAGTGGCTCTATTAAAATGAAACTGATACATCATTACAAGCTCAAGGACTCTCACTGTGCAACAAAAATAAAAGGGAATGGGGGAAGTTTTTAGCAACCATTTAGACTCATCTTTTAGAATGCAAAAATCGAACAAGCAAGCCAAAAAACCCAAAACTTCAAATAAGTCAACCATACCAAAAACCTCGCTTGTGACAACCTAAGCAAATCTAAGTTGTGTATCAGTTAATGGTAGGCAACATTGGACCTTCCGTCACATAATAAGTTTAAATACAATTATGGCACAAGCAGAGCAATCTATTGAAAAGGAGCACTAAAGTCTCAGTTGAATTAGGGCCCCAGTGACGGGCACTTCACAGACGCAGTACCAGGTCTCTTTAGCCCCAGTCCAGTGCCCCACCACAAGTTATATTTCCTCCTCTTCCATTTACGCTTTAAGAGAGTCAACATATTTTGGAAAAAACATACACAGCAGAGGAACGATGCTACAGATTCACAGATTTGTAATAAGGTCAGTTACATTTATTGGGCAAGATACAGCTCAAACATGCAGAATATTTCCCGCCTCCCACTTAGAGCAGTGAGTCTCAACTGGGGTGCATGCCATAGCATCATGGGGTGCTGCCAGATCCTTTTAATGGTGCCACAAGGTGTGAGAATATAGGCAGATATATCCTACTGCCTGGCCCCTCCATAAGAAGGTAACCACTATAATATGTAAATTAGTTTGAGATTGTGCACCACCTAATTTCAGAAGTGTTATGGAGAGGTGCCTCAACTTCAAAAAAGGTTGAGAACCACTGCCATAGGACCTAAAATGCTTTCTTCTTTATGCTGCCTAAATGGGGCAGCTGCTTTAATTTACTTTGCTGACACAGTCTTGTCTTATGCCTAACTGAGAGAAGTGGTATAACAAAGAATGAAGTGACTCAGGAGCTTGGTCATGACAAAGTTACAAGTATTTAGGAACCTGAGGCCTAGCATGGTCCAAACATAATGATCATCTGACCGATGATCACTACCAATACAAATGCACTAGTGGTCTTAGGGCAGTTTCAAGTGAGCAGCTGTTTGCCCTAGATCTTGTGTTAATTGGCTAACAGTCTCAGACAGACCAAACAATTGCTAAAGTCCAAGAGCTTATCTCTAGCTTTTGACCAAACCCACATCCCAGAAATGTGGAGACAAAAATAAATAAATAATAAAATTGAGCTTTTGGGGAAGGTTCTCTACCATTGTACTCATTCAAGAGGGTTGCCTCTGTTGTCAGCCCAACACTTCCTACCGAAAATAATTTGATCCAAAAAAACCCAAATAGGTGGTTTCTTTTGCTTTGCTGCTTCAGCTGAGGCGTGCTCTGCTATAATTCCAAGAGCAGTACCAGTCCAACATCCCTCTCTACACGATGTCAAACACTTTTCTCCTATCCACAAAGGCAGAAGAACAGCTGCATCATTGTAGATGCCAGTAATTTACTGGCTGGTAGGCAGTTTTAGTACAAACAGGCTGGTGGGCTGCCCATGGAGCTATTGTTTGAATCCCATTTGTGACAGATTTTCAAGCCTTGTTTCAAAATGCTCTGCTGGAAAGGAAAACAGAAGAGCAGAATGGCATGATTTTAATCTAGACTTTTCTAGCCATGGTAGAGTGGGCAAGATGAGAACTACAGGCATGGAACCTAGCTGGGGACCAAACTGTGACCAAGTCATCTGCAAGTATTAAAGACCTCACCTGAAGCGACCAGACCATTATGATGAAAAACAGCATCTGTACATTTTTGCAGCTCTAGCACATTTAGTTGCCAATGTAATTGCTTCCAATGCTGAAGAGGAGTGAGGGAGTCCTAGTTTTGTTTTTGCTGCCCTTGGTATGTGGATTGGGACTCTGAGGTGCTTCAAAGGAGCTCTGCAATGGATGGAGTCTGAATGAAGAGAGCTCAGTACAAGATCATGAGCTTTGGTCAGCAAAAACAAACCTGGATCTAACTAGACATTGGAAGGCAACAGACAAGTGTTGATAAAATATTTAAGTTGTGCCCCATCTCTAATTCTTAGGGGCTAACTGGTCTTAATGCTGTAGAGGGACTTGTTATTCTTCAAGTACACATTTAGTTAAAGCTCCACAACCTTCCAAAAGACTCCCACCTTTGCATATAGAGACAGTCGTAGCAGAATAAAAAATTAGGGCCTCAAGTTGGAAAGATTAATACCAGGACCAAGACCTTAATAACATCCATCAAAACACATCAGAAAGAACCCGAGAGGTCTTCACTCCATTACCTATAAATCAGTCTGCTGGCCAACAGAGAAGCCTTAAGCAGGGATTAAGAAAAGCCTATATACACCCTTCACACTTCTCAGTGATTATGGGTGCATTCACACATGCTGTGCAGGTAACTGCACAGCAGTCTAATTTGTTGCAGTATAGAGCATTTATACACATACTTTTTTTATCCTACAACATGCCAGAGATATGCTGTTTCAGTGCAGACTTGATTAATCAAGTCTGCTCTGCACACGAGCCGAGGTGAACTGCACTGCGCTGCATGCGGTTGTAAAAGCGGCAAAATGTGCATCAGCATACAGAAAAATGGAGGCAGTGCACTTTTGGACCAAAGCGGTAAAAGCCTACACATGAGATGCTATTAGACCACAGCAATATAATGTTAATATAGGACAGTAATATCTTGCAGCAGTGAAAATAACTGTGTCTAAGTGCACATGTAAACACTGACCTTGTCAGTGTAAATTGTGCCTGGTCAGCCCAGGCAGCAGGGGGCCAGACCCCTGTCTGCTGCCTAGCCACATGGCTCCGCTCTTTGGGCACCCTTGTGTTCCAGCCAGCCCCTCCATGCCCGATGCCACCACCTGGGGCTGACTCCCCAGGCCTCCTTCCAGCCTGGGGATGCTCTGCCTAGGCTCAAATAGCTATAGTCCCATGTGCTCGTTTAAATGCTGTGCCTGGGAGGAGTTTTCCAGAGTTCATCACATTGAGTTAATTGCTCGTGTAGATGAACCCTACATGTTCAATATTGAATTGATCAATCACTAACAAAACCTGAAAAGAGATGTAAGCGAGACATAGCAAAGTTATTGCCCCATGCCACAGTACCTTGCTAATGGAGTTTGGTGTCTGGGGAGCCTCATCCTTCACCATTGACGGGCTATTTCCTTCCATGTCTTTTCCTGCAACAGAATAACAAAATGAAGAAACTGAGAACTGCTGTGGGCGACCAGGACTACTCAAAGCCATTAGCCCTTAAAAAGACCACTGCTAACATAACAAATAATAATAGAGCAACCAACAGAAAGCCAGGCGTGGCTTTAAAATCACACAGATCTATGTGCAATTTACCTTCTGCAAAGGTATTACATTTATTGTAATAAATTCACATAATGAAGGTTGCTTTTTAATTATTACTATTTAAAATTACATCTAAAAACGACAACACTGGAGAGTCATTATGGTTGCAAAGTCAAACATTTAAAAGGTTAGGAAATACCTGACTGAATGTCACTTCTACAGCCTTAATTTAGTCCCCTGGTATATATGCATTATGATGCTGCCTTTAATCACATTACTACATAGTATTTTCCTTACCACAGGCTTCCTGCCTCATTCAGAGCACAGAATGAATGATGCTCAAGTACTAAAAAGCTATTCAATGTTTTGTTTTATCCTCCTTATTCAGTAACTACACTTTATTACATCTGACATTACATTATCCTTTTCCCAATCAATATTACACAACTCAGAACGTTACAGAAGGAGCTGCAAAAAGTTGCACGCATTCTGGGGTGGTCATGAGATCATAAAGGCTAATGGGTAGTTGCTTCAAGAAATACTTGCTAATAATTGGCATATGCGAGGGGCTTGAGGTTTCCATCATGTATAAATATATACATTTTAAGTCACTAAAATATACTATGTATATAAACATGTACCTTTTTTAGGATAATGCGCTGGCATTATCTGCACAAATTCTGCACCTTTTGCCAATTGAAATCATGCTTTATACTAAAGGAAAGCTCATAAATGCTATTAAGTACACAGCACTTGATCAGACTATTGTTTTACTGCCAAGACTAATATCCTATTGCAGTACAATAAATAACCATCAAAACTGGTTATTTAACTGGTTAAAACATCAAAAAACTACTCAATGATAACAGCCAAGTAGCATTAGAAGTTTTGGACTCCTCTGTGAATGCAAAAATAGAAAGGGAACCAAATGAAAGGCAGAAAGACAACTCTTGTTCTATTGAAGTTAAGGGGAGCATTGGCACAGATATCAATGGAGCCAGAAGTTTACTTGGAGTATTCAGTACCACAAATGAGAAACCTTATACAAATCATTTCACATGAGTACTTCAGTCCCACACAAGACTGGGAGACTACTCGCCTATATGAAAAAGGTAATTTTGCATGCATTCATGTATATACAGAAAAAGCGCAGAAACTATGAAATGGAGCATTGCAAAAACTAGGAGACGGACAACAAAGAAAGAGGAATTCAACATCAGTATCACTGAATCAAGCACAACTTTGGCATGGCAGTAAAAAAAGACAAGTCTTAAGAAGTATGCAGAACAGTCATTTAAAAAAATTAAAAGATGAGAGAAATTAGTAGTGGGGGCTGGTGGAGAATACAGTGTCATAATGTTTTCTGTTATAACTTCATTACAACAACTGTGAGAGAAAACTGGATTTGTCAGTTATCCTGAAGAAAGAAAGAATCAACACCATAACTGTAAGAGGGATAAGATTTCATGAGTCAGCGTTGTTGAGATTCCCTGCAGAAAGCTGTACTGGTTATAGTCACTGATCAGCCCTTTGGAGCCTGATCACTTTAACAGTATTTTTTAACTTCACCTTCTTACAGTTATAAGATATGCTGCCTAGACTCAGGACCATGTTACATGCATTCACTTTCCAGCATCGTGAGCTAAGCCTGACCATAGCTTCAGATCTATTAGTTCCCATATTTTTCCCCCACTACAAAGCAGAAGCAAAACAAATGCCCTCAGAGAGAAGGAAAGAAGAGCATCTCATCCAATTCGCAATGGAGAAACGAAGAGGGAGGTTAAGGAACATATTCAAGGTCATAAGGGAAGCTGGTGCTAAAACCAGGAAATAAGCCCCAATCACAGAAACCCAAGCTAGTTCCTCAAAAACCAAACCATCCTAACTCTCAACAGCCCAGCCTGTACATAGACTGCCTAAAAATATCCCCCAGCAGAAAACCTCAGGCTGGCAGCAGAGTTACTAAATCAACTGTGCCATCATGGCTAGAGAGAGACCCAGAAGGGACTATATGGAGAAAGTCCTAAATGCTCTTAGGTACCTTGCTTTGCATGCATTAGCACTTCTCCCCACCCTCTTCATCTCCAGAGATCTCCTACACCAGGTGGTAGCTAAAATACTCACTCAGTTCTACTGCTGTTGAATTTAGTTCATTAGCTTCCTCCATGCAGGTGGGTATATTTTTCTGTCTGTGCATACATATGCATTGGAAGGCAGCATATGGTCTTCAGGTCCAATTAAAGTTAACGGAAGCCATAAGATACCTTTGTCATTCACGGGGATGGAAGTTGATACCAGTGGCATTTGTCAGTAACAAGATTAATTCACACCAGCCCCTCAATTATACCTTATTACTTAAATAAAAGTTTCACACCTTGTGGGTAAATATACAGAAAAATTTAAAAATTGCACTGCAGGAAGATTTTTGCCTTGGTTGCATGATAGGGTTAAAAGCTTAGCATGTAAACAACAGGATGATGGGCATCTTTTGAGTTGTAGATCATCGTTCTCCCCTGGCACTATGCAAACTGGAATTTCCTTATAGATACTCCTATTTTCTCTAATTAAAAAAAAAAAAATCACAACAGTTAATCAAGTCCTTTTGAGGGTCATTTGGCCTACAATTTATATAGCTTCTGTATGTTGTACTGTTTGCAAGTCCTCTGTAGTTCATGTAGGAACTACTTAGGTTTCTTAAGTAATTACATGTTTAAACAGTCTTCTTGAAAAGAAGACAGAGAACCAGCATATTGAGGGAAAACTCATGAAGAGCCTGTCTGGACACTCCCTTAGAGACAAAACCCCACCCAGGCCCTGAACCTGCATCCTTTCAAGAAGAAGGAAAGAAAAATCAAGCTAAGCATAAAAGAAACCAAGTACTTACTAGCTACAGAAACAGCCATTCCTACTTCCCCCACCACAAAACTACTATTAGAGGTTGAACTTATTTAAATCTGCAGATTTAAAGGGCCAGCCACTCAGCAGAACAGGGAGGGCTGCCATAAAAAAGTAAAGGCAAAGCTTTGAGCTATACGATAAGAAAGAATTCAGGAAGTAGGCCAGTTGCACTTCTAGAAAAGGGATGGCTGGGAGGAAGGGGGTTTAAGTGCTAAGGAAGATATTTTACAAAAAGTTTCAGATACTATAGCCCAGCATATTATGTATTTGAGCTACTGATATCCCTCTCTCGTTCTTCTGTTACATTGTATGCTGTGGATATAATGCATACCTATATTTTTTCTCAAATGCAAGTTTCTTTTGTTTGAGTTTTAACTCTGAGCTTTAGCCTACCAGTTCCATTTATTTCTCTCTTAATAACTTAACCAGAATAGCTGATAATTGGTAGGGCCCCTTTTCTCTGAGCACAAAGCTGAATTACTAGATTGTTGAAGAGTGCCTTGATTAGTTCAACACAGCATGAGAGTGATTGCTTTATAACTTTTCTTGATATGGCATCTGGTTAATTACTGAAGGAAATGTAGACAATAAATCTAGTAAGACAGAATGGACTAACACTTGTTCAGATTTAATTGATTTTTTTTTTTATTACAGTAACATCTGTCAAGTCTCAGGAGGTATATGCTAGGCTAGAATTTCATTGCCTTATATAGATTGTGGTCCACATTTAGGAAACGATTTAGAAGATAAAAAGATACAAACAGGTACCTGTTAGGACTCATAATATTGCTTATAAAGTTAGGTGCTTAGTTTCCACTGAGGCCAATAAAAACTAAATGCATAATCTGCTAAAATGCTTTTCTAAAGCCTACCAGCTGCCTATATGCCTTTTGTAAATGTGCCCCCTCATCCTTTTTCTACTGCCCAGGTTACAGCAAATGCCTTACTAAAAAAAGAAAACTGACTCTAAGTCAAATGCTGGGCATTCAGGAAGCCATACTGCTTCTAAATCTCAAAGTGTGTTAACAGTACCTATGCTAATCTTCTTGTCTGTTTGTAGCTAATAATTCTAACAGACCTATAGAAAAGAGAAAAAATACATATAATTGGACCATTTTCAGTTTGCTTGGCTTGTCACAAGCATGATACCTGAAAGCAGAGGTCTTTGGATGCTTTTTATGAACCTTTGCTATATTGAATTTTGTCTTCTTTGATTCTGAAGGAGGCATACTTAATGGTGTAGAGTAGGAGTTTTTCTTAGCCTGTAATTGAAAGGGTGGGCAGGTGTGAACCTTTCAGAAGAAGCTTTCCCTCCAAGTGTTTGTCAGGTGTTTCTATTACGTAGGTGCTCATAAAATTAAACAAAACTAAGGGTATCAACAGATTAAGTAAAGGTCTCCCCCCTCACCTTTTTTTCCTTGTAGTTACTAAATGTTTACTGTTGCTTGTGATGCTGCTGCTCTACAACTTCTTTACCAAAGAGAGGACAGATTTTTTTAATACATATCACAGAGTAACAATTGTACAAAAACACAATTCCTTCTGCTGCTCACCTTAAAAGAGCTTTAGCTGCATTTACTTGAAAAGCACAAATTATTTTGTTCAGTCTTTTTCTGTTTGTTTTCCTTTCTGTGGGGAATTAATTATGTAATGCTTAATACCTTATTTTAACTGACGCTATAGGAAGTCCAGACATTTGTACTAGAAATGGAATCTGTTCTCAGGAGGCAATTGTTAATACAGAAGGCTAGAAATGCCAGGAAACTACACTTTTAGATGCAACTCTTTCCTTTTCAGCTTGCAAGAATGTGCTCCTAGGCATGAACTATGGAGTCTGAAACATGAAACTCCAAATTTGGGTGACCTTCATGTGTCAGGACTAATCAAATAAATTGTTTAGAGAGACAGCAAAGTGAAGTCTAATCAACATAAAAAAGCTTAGTTAAATACAGTTTCAGCTACTCCCCCTACCAGCTTATTACATTGTATTCCAAAGAAAATCTCTTCTTTCTTTCCTTCTTTCCTTTCCTTTCAGGAGGCAGGGACACCAACAGGGGAAACAAATGAAATTGGACTCTTGTTTGTGGACTTTCCCTTCTTTTTTTTTCCAGTTACAGTAATTTTGGTGGTTATATGTAAGAATAGCAGACCAAAAGCCATGTTCCTCTTTTTTTCCCTCCTCTGGGTACAGACCAGTATTCTCATTTCAGAGAGCCTTTACAATATGCTTTAGCTGAGGTCTACAGTCTGTCACTCTTGTATTTACACATGCTAAAGCCACACAGGACTAGTCTTCTATTTCACAGCCCTGAAGCCTGTGCCTATGAAGTCTACTGCCACAGCCATGCTAGACATGGTGGTAGGATGTAGGAAGTCAAGGCAGATCCAAGGTGTGGAATGGTATGTTGTACCTCCCTTTGATTCCTGGCTCACTCAAAGTGCAAAACCAACCATCCAACAAAAGCAGCAGCATTATTATTCAGGCAGCTGTGAGGAAGTCGCATAACTCTGTGGCTCCTCATCACACTCTACCTGATTTCTTCTAAGCTTATTATTCCAACTGGAGTTAACAATCCTCTCTTTTTTAATAGTCCCACTAATCAAGCTATCCTTTCTTCTGCAATTCTGCTGTCTGTTAGCTGCTAATGGTAATATAGCTTCTATTTCACAGCCCTGCAGGCTGTTTTTAACTCTAGTTAGAAAATTAACTTAGGTATGGAAATGTTAACTTACGTGAACTTTAACTCAGGTGTGGAAAGAACTTTCAGTAAAGCATTGGATGTACTGTCAAGATGCTCAGGATAATAATAAAGGATAACCAATAAAGCTTGGTTTTGTTTTATTAATCTGAAAATGATGTACACTTAATTCTAATGACAGCAGGACTAAATAAGCAACATCTTGTGATTATTTTTGCCTAGCTCCTTGTGTTTTTATACATATTATATGCAAATTAATATACATTCCAATACTTTTTTTTTTCTTTCAGTTTCTTTTTTGTATGTTGTGTTATATAAGATGAGGCACCACACCATCTGCACCCCTCTCTCAAAATCCTAGATCCACCCATGGTGGGAGATAATTACAGTCCTTCATTGGGTTGCCAATTCAACATCTAGGCACAACATTAAGAGGATGGAAATGATCAATGGAAAAAGTCTTCAGAGCTCCACGGATTCATAGACATTAGGGCTGGAAAGGACCTTGGAAGATTGAGTCCAGTCCCCTGGCCCAGGGGCAGGAAGTCAGCAGGGGTCATAGGATCCCAGCAAGATAAACATCCAAATGTCTCTTGAACGCGTTCAAAGTGGGTGCTTGAACCATCTCTGGCAGCAGTCTATGCCAAACCTTGGGGGCTCGGACAGTAAAGAAGTTCTTCCTTATGTCCAGCCTGAAACGGTCATGGAGGAGTTTGTGACCGTTTGCCTTTGGGGCGCTCTGGTGAACACCCCTGATAAACTTATAGGTGGCCATCAGATCACCCCTGAGCCTGTGCTGTTCCAGGCTGAAGAGTCTCATGGCTCTCAGCCTCTCATTATAAGGTCTGTTTTCCTGACCTCTGATCATGCATGTGGCTCTCCTCTGCACCCTCTCAAGCTTCTCCACATCCTTTTTGAATTGTGGAGCCCAAAACTGGACGCAGTACTCCAGCTGCAGCCTCACCAAGGCCGAGTACAATGGGAGAATGACGTCTTGGGATTTGCTTGAGAAGCATTTACAGATGCAAGCCAGTGGTTTGGTCACTTTAGTAGCTGCAGCATCACACTGAAGGCGCATGTTCATCTTGTGGTCAATCGTGACCCCCAAGTCCCTTTCATCCATAGTGCTAGCCACCGTAGCACTGCTGAACCTATAAGCATGCTGCGGGTTTTCTTCCCAAGGTGGAGAACCTTGCATTTTTCGGCGTTAAACACCATCAGGTTCTCACCCACCCATTTCCTGAGCCTGTCCAGGTCAGCCTGGATCACCCTCCTGTCCTCAGGTGTGGATGCTTTACCCCAAAGTTTGGTGTCAGCAGCGAACTTGGCCAGTCTGCTTCTGACACCAATGTCCACATCATTAATGAAGATGCTGAACAATATGGGTCCAAGGACAGAGCGTTGGAGGACCCCACTGGTCACAGGGCACCACAACGATTGACTTCTGTCAATCACCACCCTCTGGGTCCAACCACGGAGCCAGTTCCCCAGCCAGCAGACCATGGTGAAGTCGAGGCTGCAGTTGGCCAGTTTTGCTAAAAGGTGATCATGGGATACCAGATTGAAGGCTTTTTTGAAGTCAAGATATATGACATCAATCTCTTCTCCCTTGTCCAGGTGATAGGTCACCTTGTCATAAAAGGAAATAAGATTGGTCAGGCAAGACCTACTTGCAACAAACCCATGCTGGCTATCCGTCAGGATTTTGCCATCAGCCAGTCTGTTGAGAATGGTCTCTTTCATAATCTTTTCTAGGATCTTCTCTGGGATAGAGGTCAGGCTGATGGGCCTGAAGTTTGCCAGATCCACCTTCCTCCCTTTCTTGAAGATAGGCACCACATTGGCCTTCTTCCAGTCTTCAGGCACTTTACCAGAGCACCAGGAGTTTTCGAAGATCTGTCCCAGGGGCTGAGCTATGATGCTTGCCAGCTCCTTGAGTACCCTGGGGTGTAAACTGTCAGGGCCAGCTGACTTGAAGGTATCCAGCCTCTCAAGGTGTTCCTTCACAAGGTCAGCATTGATGGAGGGTAAGGAATCTCCCTCACCCGGGCCTTCCCATCCCGTAATGGGCAGGGGCATCCCATGGAACTGGTGAAAGGCCAACGCAAAATACCCATTTAGAAAGTTGGCTTTTTCCTGGGCGTCGGTTGTCAACTGTCCTGTCTGGTTAAGCAGGGGTCCAATGTTGCCCTTGCTTTTCCTCCAGCTCCCCACATATCTAAAAAAGGACTTTTTATTGTTCTTGATACTTGTAGCCAGTTGGAATTCAGTCACAGTCTTGGCTTTTCTGGTTTGCTCTCTGCAGGTTCGGAGCAGTGCAGAATATTTCTCCTTGCAGGTGGATCCCATTCTCCATCCTTTGTAGGCCTTTCTTTTCAAATGCAGGAGGTCTGCTAGTTCCCTGCAGAGCCAAGGGGGCCACTGTGCCCTTTTGCTGCCTTTCCTCCAAGATGGAATAGACTTTGTTTGTGCATCCAGGATCGTTCTCCTGAGGAGTGACCACTCTTCCTGAACTGCCCTCCCCTTTGGGTCATGGTCCCTTAGGGCCTCACTGACAAACCTCCTGAGCTTGTCAAAGTCAGCTTTCCTGAAGTCAAGGACTTCTGTATTGTTGACTGACTTGCCAGCTTTATGGTGGATGGTGAAGGTGATCAGCTCATGGTCACTGTCACTCAGCTTCCCTTTGATCATTAGGTTGCTGAAAAGGTCATCCTCCGTTACCAGTACCAGGTCAAGCAGCGCTTTGCCTCTCTGCAAGTTGATGATAGTGGGGAGTGGAATACCTAGACCATTCCACAGTAGCCACATCCCATAGAGAGAGGGGAGGAAGTGGAAAGCTGATCCTCATAGAGGAGAGAGAATGAAATACAAGGGTAACTACAGGAGCAGAAGAAAAAGAGTAAAAGGAGAACATATATGGGAAGAAAGCAAAGAGTGAAATATGGGATGCAAACAAAGATGAGGGATGAGAAGAGGCTGCTTTTTCAAAGCATATAAATTAAAGAAAGACAAGATTAAAGCTGAAGGAAAGAGAATGAACAGGAAAGAAAAATAAATGGGATAAAAAATCCAAGGGAGAAAATAAAACCATAAGACCCCCACCCCTAGGCCTGCACGTACGGCTTCAAGCAATGACATGGTTTTATTTGTATTCTAGTTTAAAAAACTCAAGCACACCTTCCTTCTGCATTGGGTGGAAGGGGAAGAAAACCATGGCTGTTTTCCTCACTTGTGCTAATGCTGCAAGTTATTTGGGATGATCAGAAAAAAAAGAACAAAACCTCAAATGCAGCACAATGCACTTTGTGCACACATGCATTCAGAGGGTGTAGTTACAAAAAAAAACTTGCCTGCACGTAACAAGGAGAAATAAAGTACTGTGATATGGAAGGTGGACTAAGAACAAAGCCATTTTGATAAAGGAGATGAAGATATGGAAACCCCTCAACTTTTACTGTCTCAGATGGAAGCTAACAGCACTCAACACTTCTCAAATGAACAAGTAAGTAGGTCATTTTTCAGGATGTTTTATTTATTTGGCATGTACACAATCATAAGCAGCTGCTCACTTCCATTGCAGCAGACAAAGCTGGCAGAAGGTTGAAACGTCTGTTCTTCAAAACTAAATTTCTCCAGTGTGCAAAAAGTTGACTAATAGACCCAGCTCTTGGTCCAGCTCAGCCATGAGAATGTAATTTGCTGCAGACTTTTTTACTCTACCGAAGCCATGTTTATATAGTATCAGTTCCATTGGACAAGATGTATCATAATGCCTAACCACTGGCTCCCAAAACAGGTTTTATACACCCATTTCACTGATGGTCACCACTCTGGAGGTGAGTAGAGGTAGGGATTTAAGGACACCTTGAAGGCCAATCTAAATACATGCAATAATAACATCAATACCTGGGAGACTCAAGCACAGAATCATCTCCAAGGATGCTGTGACATAGGACAAAACTTCAATGATTTTGAGGAAATTCACTCTGCTATGGAGGCAGATAGATGAAAGGGATTAAGAGAAAGAGCAGTGACCTGGCATCACCAGAATCTACTCCTTCCTCCCACAACCATCTGCTGCATCTACAGCTGAACATTCAGATCTCACATGGCCTCGTCAGCTGCAGACTCACTGATAGCTTCCTTATTTACTGGAAGAACATCATCCTCACATTGAAGGACTGCCACTGCCATTGCTGCTGACATCTAAGTGGAGCATTTTTAGTTGCGGCCACATTTTGTAAGAAGCCTTAAGTTCTGAGTGTCACAAGTTTTATGTCTCCACCCTGTGCTAGCCCTGAACTAATTTTCAGAAGGTGGTGAGCATGTACTGCTTCTAGTGAACTCAGCACTCCTGAATTAGGCCCAAGTTGACTCCAGTTGGACATCCAAAAATAGGCACTTGAAAGTAAGAAGCCTCCTGAAAATGTTGGGTTTTGATTATAAACTCTTTGGTTCCAGATTTGATTTTGTTCTATATTAGGAGAACACCAAGCACTATTGGATCCTGTAGAAGTACTAACGCTGTTTTGTTTTTTTGCCAGTGACATTACCCTCTTTCCCAGAAATATCAGAATTGCAACAACTTACAGAGGCACCTGCGGGTTTAATTATTAAACTTATCAGTGACAACCACAATTTGAGTTTGCAAAATTGTGATTGCACCTTCAGCATAGGTTGAAGCACATGTTTACAGACTAGTACCTGATCCAGATTGCAATCAGCAAAACTGCTCTTAATTGAGTGTTTACTACATACAGGAAACACCACAACAATATAGTCAATTCTGTTTCCTTCAGAACAGATGGTTGCTAGTAATTTTAATTTAACCCTGAAGGAAGTATTGTAAATTCTTGAAGCCAGTGGTATATTTATTGCAATTGGGCAATATTACTGGGAAAAAATGCTAACGATATTAGCATTGGAGAAACAGAATTTGTTATGTATGTTAGAAGGCCAAAAATGTACATGACAATCACTGTTTTTAAAAGTGGCTAAAAATTATGGTTGTCCATTTGACACTTTAAAAAGGCCCAGTTTTTAGGACAATCCATTCAAAGGTTCTCTGAAATGGGTACCCCAGATCACCCTCTTTTCTACAGTTTTAGGCCATTTGGCTCAACATTTAGCTAGATCTGGGCCCCTCTCTGAGGGGTGAATGCCTTCCACTCCATTGAATGAATGAATGTTGAGGGCTTGTAGCATCTTTCCAAAGTCTCTTAGGACTTTGTAGGATGGGTTGTCCACTTGCTGCAAGACTTTTATAACCTCCTGCTTTCGCTTCCACACCAAGTTATGTCTTTGCGGCTTGCAGACATGGTAAATTTATTTGCGCTCACTCACCCAAAGGGCCGGTTTAACAGTGCTGTACTGTTCGTGTGTGTGTTGCACTGAGATTCAGACAAAGCGGTGCAAGGGCACATGCTGATTCAATGCAGCACAAACTGACCTGGGCTGAGCGGGTAGATCTCATTGTCAGCTCCAAAGAACAGATTCCGTGTCAGCTTGCGAGGGTCGATTTTCTGAGGAGTGGATGAAGCAGGACAGAGAGAGAACCTGCGGCGGAGAAAATTCTCTTCCTTCATGGCATGAGTTGTGGGGGTTTTCTGAAAGGCAGGGAGAGTAATTACAGTTAATAGAAAGACAGAAGAAATCAAAGTTTTACACCCAGTTGAATTTGCTGCTGCAAAGCTCCCTAATCCGGAGTAAAGTGCCAAGTTTAAAAAAAAAAATGCTAAGCCCCAAAAAATATTGCTATAATAGTACAAAGCCACAATTACTGCTCTGCTGACTCCCAACAATTCATGGTTTGGGGCCGTGCCATGAATCCAGCCAAGGTAACATCCATGAGGCTCTGAAGATAATGTCAAGAATTATAGTTACTTATTAGCCCATGCCTAGAGCACAGTAGCTGAATTACCTTTCTGGTGTTCCTTATATCATAGTAACCCCACTGATGCCAGTGGAGTTTACCATTTTTTGGCTGCTGTCACTGAAGTAAAAATCTAGTTCATGGTAACTATGGGAAGAAAAGCTGCCAATCCAATGACAAGAGCAATATGAGCTTTGCTGGGAACTAGTGAAGAAAAGCCAGTACCACTCCTTCCCTTCCCAGTTTCTTAATACAGGACGTGTGAGCCACTTCACATTTTCTTTAGATCAGCCTTGTGGTTTGATCAATACAATAAGATTTGCTTCACCATAGAACTACCATACAGAACCACATTTATCTTTTGGAAAGCCTCCCTACTTCTTAATACGAGAGCCTGGCAGTGCTGTGTGCTATTTACCAGTGCTCAGCTAATGCATTAGATTATCCTGATTGGAATTAAAGGTTTCTTTTATACCCATCTGACAAGCAGCCCTTTCTCATCCACTACAATTGGATATTATGACTGTCTTCCTGAATTCTAGGCTCTATTCTCTCTCCCTGATGTGCGATTGGAAGCAGAGCTCTCATTAGCAGCAAGGGGAGTTCACTTTGCCTGCAGGGTTTGCAGGAGGGAATACAAGGTACGCTTCCTCCAAGAGGATGAATTGCTGCCCTGAGGAATAGATCTCGGGAAAAGCCCAGTGAAGCTTCAGGGCACTGTTTCCCAAAAACAGCCTGTAAGCTTGCCCCTTTCTTTAGGTTATGAAGAAAAAAACAGGCCAGATTCTTGGCTCAGCCTGTAAGAGACATAAGCCTAGACACCGGTTTCAGTTATACTGGCTGCACTGGGGACTGCCATCCTCAATGTCAGGTGGACTATGTATCAGCCTGTGTCTGACACCGCAAAGATATCTTAGTCTACCACAGGGGTCTATTTTCCTCATCTGGATGCAGCTTTTCTGCTGCTTTGAGCCACTGAGGTAGTGCTAAGCAAACAGAGGAAGGGGTAAGAATCTGTGCCCAGATGAGAAAACATCCTCTTGCATGTTACCTGGGTATGTCTCTGGCACCTGTATACTGGTCCATGAAGAAGATGGCACAAGTAACAATGCTTTTTGACTGATTAAGCATTACACTATCAAAAAGGTAAGAGACATGGTTCCTTCCTTCCCTCATGGACAATTTTTAGGCTACAGGAGCCTAATTTAAAATGAACCACTGCATGCATTTTTATGGAAGGAAAAACAGTGGGTTCTGGAAGACCAGAAACAGTCCTGGCTTTTAATCCTAGCATTACCTCTGGTCTACATAGGTAAATCACTTCTGTTTCCTTTGGTTTTCCCACCTACACAACAGGGGGAAATCTTTCTTACCTACTTGACTGACAGAAGATTGAGTAAGATCAGTACAGTGCTTCAGACATTGCAACACCTCTCAAAAGGACCAAGTATTATCAAATATGTCTCTGCAAAATGGGTGTGAAATGCTAATGAGTCACTGAAACAGCTGCTGCTTACTATAATAACTTCGACTATATCAAAGGAGGTAGTGGAAAGTCAGGCCCACCATTTGCTTTTGGAAGACAAAGTGACTCCATTTTAGATGGGGGTCAAGCAGCAAAGTCTAGATTCAAAGTTCTCCAAAAGGGTTCCAAGCTACTGTTTCAGTTCAGGCCCAAACCAAATCCTAGTCTATTCTTTCCACAAGTTTATACCTTGTGATTGTAGAGAGTTCCAGGAACAAAAAAAAAAATCAAAAGAAGTCCACTTCAAGAAGGGGACAAGAAAAATCTGTCTGTTTACTTATCTCATAGAAAATATTTTAAAATAATCCTGGCTAAAATAACTGTTTTGAGAATGCTAACCCTCTGAGCTATTTTCTGTCTTTGTTCCCAGAAAGACTATCTGAACTTTCCACCTTTGGAACTGCTTGTAAGCTGCTCTAATCAAAAGCAGACCCGTGGGATTTTCTCCCCAAATAGCATTGGCCCAGACAGGCCAATTTTATCATACAGAGCTACAGGAAACCATTCAGAAATACAACATCCACACAATGAAAAGAGGGCCATGAAATGTTACAAATGTTAATGCTTTTTTTCCCCATCTGGCTCTCATCTCATCTATTGACTTGAATAGGAGCTGGATCAGGCTGTGTATTTGGTTTGGCCACAGAGAATACATGTACTTTCGAAGTCTTTGTCTACTGACTCTATACACTATGTAGTGGGTGGCTAAGGATTCCTTCATGTGTTATTTTACATCAGTTAGTCATGCAAAGACTGACATAGTTATAATGATGCTGCTCTGCCTTTCTTCATATCTGCACTGGGGGGCAGTTGCTCAGCAGCAAGGACTGTTGGTGTCCTATTTAACTATGGACAGCCACTGGGTAACATATGAAAAGTAGGGCTGTGTGAAGCTTTGGGTGTTGACTCAATTTGGAGGAGATTCGGCCCAATTTGGCAGCCAAAGCTCTAAATCCAAATCGAATCAGGGGACCAATTAAAAGGTCCGAATAAATTGGAAGCTGTCTGAATTGATTCGGAAAAGATTCGGAGAACTTTGGCAATTTGGGCAGTTCCCGCTGGCTGCAGCAGGGAGCTGGACCTGAACTCCATGCTGGTAAGTAGGGGGTTGGGGAGGGGAGGCTGGAAGAGGGGGGAGGGAACCATGGGGGGACCCCTGCCAGGCCTGCCCCAGCTCCTAGCCCTTTACAAAACACAATAACAACCCCCCCACACACACCAGCCGCTGCAGCAGCCTTGAGGCTTCTGGGGGCTCTTTACAGAGCCCCCCATGCAGTGGGGGGGCAGGGGGGACTGTCCCCCCCACCTGGCAGCAGCCAGTGAGTGCAGGGTTTTATTTTTCAAAGAGCCAGGAGCTGGCATGGGCAGGGCTGGGAGAGCGGGCAAGGGGTGGGGCCTGTGTGATTTGGAGATTCGGCAGCAGCCAAATCTCCAAATCAGATTCAGCTGAATCGATTCGGGACAGTGCTTCAAATAAGCGAATCGAATCACTGTCCCCCGAATTGGCCGAATCCGAAGCGAATACTAACTGCTTCACACAGGCCTAATAGTTTCATAGTTTCTAGGGTCGGAAGGGACCTGAGCAGATCATCTAGTCCGACCCCCTGCCATGGCAGGAAAGAGTACTGGGATCAAATGACCCCAGCAAGATGTTCATCTAACCTCCTCTTAAAGACCCCCAGGGTAGGAGCCTGCACCACTTCTCTTGGAAGCTGGTTTCAGACCCTAGCTGCCCTGACCGTGAAGTAGCGCCTCCTGATGTCTAACCTAAACCTACCCTCTGCCAGCTTGTGACCGTTATTCCTGGTCACTCCTGGCGGTGCTCGGGGGAACAGGGACTCCCCCAATGCCTGCTGATCCCCCCTGACTAGTTTATAACAGGACACAAGATCCCCCCTCAGCCTTCTCGTTTGGAGGCTGAACAGGTTCCAAATGAAAAGGTTTTGCACACTGTTTAGTTAAAGTAGGATTGCATATCATGTAGTAACTTTGGAACAGCAGCATAAGTCCTTATCACCACTTGAGATAATCAAAATCTCTTAAGATCAGCTCATGAGGCCTGAGGCTACGGGGTGGGGTTAAGGCTCACATGGTATTTGAACAGGTTACCAGTTCATGTATACTTTCCTTTTGCTGCTGTCCAGAAAAAGCTGTACAGGATGGGGATTCTGGCTTTATACAGAGAGTCAGAACGCAGGAAAAACCAAAGGAAACGAAAGTGATTTCATATAGTGCTATTTTTTCCAAAATGCACATATGATTATCTGGACCCCAAAAGTTAATTGGGGCCGGAGTTTGCTCCAAGGTTTCAGGTGAGAAATAAGCAACATGAGAAAATGAACTTCAGATCAAAGGTTATTTTTGCTGAAGGTGCAAATGAATTTAAATGCTGTATTCTTGGCTTTTGAGGGCATTGTTCTGAATTCAGAACCCATGAGCTTGCAAGAAAATACTGGTACTGAAACTATGGAGAGCAGGTTATAAATTCTGGAACAAAATTTGGATTTTAAGGTCAAAAATCATTCTGATTATGCATCTTGATGATATGTGTAATATAAGTTAAAGAATTTCATCCAGTAATCCCTATACTTAGTCATGCTAGGACATCTATTTTTAAAAGATATCCCCTCATGACTGATGTCCAGCAATCCACCATATCTTTAGTAGGCTGTTCCTCAGGTTAATTACTCTTGCTGTTAAAGAGGTATGCCTTATCTCTGGCTTGGAGTTATGTAGCTCTTGCTTCTTAGTTGCTGGGTCTTGTTATGTCTTTGTCTGATGAATTAAAGAGCCTTTACTTAAAATGCAGCTCAGAGCATCTTTAGCTCTCCATCAAATTCTCTTGACCATAAACATGAGGTAAGAGTAATTCAGAGAATATTGGCAGAACTGATAAAGCCCCTTATATGCTGTCCTCTCTTTACATATCAATATAACATTTAATGAGAGTTGTATGCCTGTTCTTTGCCTCTTGGGTCTTGAGCAAGAGTAAATAATTAACTAAAGAAGGAGAAACTCCTTTTAAACCTTTGCCTGGTATTATTACCTTAGCCTTTTGAAAAGGATCAAGAAAAACACCCAGAAAATCAAAACCTGAGCCAACCGATTATACAACACCAGCAATGAAGTTGCAAACATGACAGCTGCCTGGTGCTGGTGCTGACATTAGTTCGTTCACAGATTGATTCATGACTAGGTACAAGGCAATGAAGAGGGAAACCAGGAAGAATCCTGTGTAGGACTCAGAGGTGCTGAATACCCCCAGTTCCTATTGAACTAAAGGAAGCAACCGACGCTGAGCAGCTCTGAGCAGCAGACCTATTTAGAACACCACGACTGCTGCTCACGCACAGGCAGGCTGCTCTTCATGATGGTCACTCTGCACTTCTGGCTTTCTGTTGCTCAGGAGGAAAGATGGTGGCAGGAGGCATCCGCTCTAAGCATCAGGCTAGGCTTTTGGTTTGGAATTTCTGTGGCTGTCTTTAAACTGTCTAGGTTGCTGATATGCAATTACCCAGTAACTGCTAGACACTGCGCAGACATTATGCTGTCCGTATTTTGTGCTAACTAGTGGGTAGATAGGTTTCCTTCCTGTCATTTTCAGTTTTAAAATAGATTGGAAATATACACATCTCTATAAATAGTTAATTAAAGGTCTGGCGTAGGCTTTTCCAACTGCATTAGTGAAAGGGAGTCTTTGATTTACTTCAGTCTTGTTTCAAACAACCTTCACACTTTCTGGCCATTAAGTATTTCTCAGAAATTAGACTAAACTGTATTTTGTATTCACAGAAGTCATTCATTCTCTAGAATCTGCATCAACAAAGGAAAATAAAGTGAAAAGAAGCTGACATTTCCTGATTCAATTAACCTGAGGAGGTACACTTTTCATATTTGAAAAAGAATGGCAGATTGTTAGTGTATGCATTTACTGCTATTATAAACCTGATAGAGTGCGTATGCGGAATATTCCCAAATCAGAAAATAACGGGATAGATTCTTAGCTGGTTTAAATTACCATAGCTGTTACAACTTCACTGAAGCTATGCTTATTTTAATCAGCTAAGGATCTGGCAGTATGTCAATTTTTAATGTCTGAATTCTACTTCAGGATGCTGGTCCTAAAACATCTAAATACAGGATAGAAAATTGAAGGGACACAAACCTATTTGCAGTTTAGAAAAAGGACAGTGTAATATAGTGAATAGTGCTTCCCTAGGCAAATCTTCCTCAATAAAGGTATCTTTTTGACAGAACATGTTGTTTTGCATATATATACAAAATGTACAGACAAAATCCATATGACAAAATACAGTTTTATTGTAGAAAAAGAAATGAAGCAGCATATTATAGTTTCATTGGAGTCTTTTGTGCTCCTATTGTTTGTAAAATCCCGAACAAATTAGGTTTCAGCATAAGTCTCAACAGAAGAAGTAGCTGGTTTGGTAGCAATCAGTCTACGCCAGCAGGATGCAGAAACATGCATAAAATAAAACAGGTGATGCATACTGCAGAGATGAAGAACCTGTTTGATGTTTCAAGCTTGGGATCCAAAGTGTGATATATACATGAGAAATTTGTCAATTTGCTGTCACACTTCAACATGTTAGATTATACAAGCAAATCTGATTTTCTATAACTAGGCTATTCAAAGTGTTTCCAAATGAGAAAAACTGCTAAACCACCAAAGAAAACCGAGCCTTTGAGAATGATGATCAGTTGAGTCTACTTTCCTGTTCCCAGTACATTTGTATTGTATTGTTCAGAACCTGCTGTCAATGTTAACACTTCAAATCCAGGTCCAGATCCTTAGCTGATCTAAATCAGTAGGGAGCTATTCCATGACATTTGACATCAACTAAATACCAGGTTCACTGTATTTACCCCAACATTACTTTCACTCATGTAACAAACTTCCAGTCATATAAATTTTAGTGGTATTTACAGGTATCTGAAAGTAAAACCACAGAATAATTCACTGTAAAAACCATGTAATTGCATGGTAATTACATGTGACCTACTGCTTATATACAGTACAGGTTCCTCGTTCAGTGTTACAAGTAAGGACACAGACAGGTACCCATTTGTCATAAATGCTTAGTGGTCCCTAGGCACTAGTTGAATTACCAGATAACTGGTGACAGTTAATTCAAAACTATTTGTATCTCATATAGCTTGATCCCAAAGAATCACCTCTGCATTCAATAAACTTACCGACGCAATGGTTCCGGGCTAGGCTTAGGGCAGTGATTTTCAACCACGGGGCTGCAGCACCTAGGGTGTTATGAGTTCCTTTTGAGGGTGTTGCTCAATATTAGCACTGTAAGGTATGCATACACTGACATATGATTCACAAGATAAACCCTGACCTATTGCGGTCTTTCTTGGTTCTTTGCAGCAGAAGAATTGCTCTATTATTTTTTCAACGTCAACAAGCAAGTGAAAGCTAAGAGTTGGCATTTTACAAGGGTTGCCTTGAGTCTAATAAGAGATGCTTTGAGTCTAAAAAGGTTGAGAACCACTGGCTTACAGTGACAGAAAAGATCTCCCCTCCCTTTCCTTTGACCATTCCACTGCATCACCAGCATTATTTCTGGAAGGAAATGCCTTACTTTTCAGTGGTCTCCTCCCTTTGCTCCTTGCATCTGCCTTCCTTTACTCTCTGATCTCCTTCATTAGCTTACACTTTTAAAGCCAGCTTTGCAGGTGTGAAGCAGGATAAGGAAGAGGAAGAGGAATATGACAGTGGTAACAGCCTTACAATTCCTAGTCCGATGACATTCAGAACCACAGAACTTTCTGGACACAGATCTTGTGCAGAAAAGGGACCTACCCGTCACTGCAGAACTGCTATCTGGGGGCATTTCTGGATGCAATCAAACTGGGGAATGAATCATATGCACAGTTACTTTGGACAAGTTCCTGGCTAGCCCAGGGCATCTGCCTAAAAGTAGCTTCCTGAGTGGGATGATAGAATTCTGGAGCCAGCTAGCAGCCACAGTGAATCTTACTGTAGATGTCCAAGTGACATCCCATTTTGAGGTGTTAATAATTACCCAGTCTGACTTTAAGCATGTGTGAGGTTTGGCGAAGAAAAGAAAGGAAGACCACTCAAGTGTAATTTACTTTATATAGATCTCGGGCATATACAATCATTAAATATAAGATCATCCTGTGTATTGCCTTGAAAATGTTTGGAATTTACTCTGTAAACATTGTGCTGGAAGTTTCTTTCACATCCTTTCAGAGTAAAAATTACGGCTGCTCTGGAAGGGTCACTGAAATAAATGCTTAATGGCTTTTACATCCACTTTCTCTGACCTCTTAACACATAAATTGATTGTTGTGTAGAGGCTATTAATTTAACAAACCATATTCAATTTGTCACTCATACCAAGGGACACGTTTCTGACTTAGCGATCTCCCTGGCCGTCCCCTTGCTAACTGCACAAATCAGATTTCACTTACCTCTAAAGCTATACATTTAAAGCTATTATATCTGCATTAATAACTTACCCTGATAAAAACATTGAGCTTCAGACCTCTGTACTGTAGAATACCATTGATCCCACAACGTACTCCAGAATGATGAGACAGTTCACTACTGCTTCTCCCCTGGTGTTTACACAGTTTATCTTGTTTTTTATGACCCATGCCTAATCTGCAGCAAATCAAGCTTTACTCAAATTGCTTCCAAGTCCTGATTCAGAAAAGAAGCCCTGTTCAAGACATCACTTTAGTATGTACTTCATGTTAAATCCTACTATACACATAAAATAAGCACACATGTATGTGCTTCCTTAAATAGGAACTTTGTTCTTTTGCCCTATATTACAATACATGGATCTGAAGACGATAAACATTTTAGACAATCGCAGCCATTCCAGTAGCTGAATACTATATATTCTACAGTAGTCTACTTTAATGCACATTAAAGGATCACTTAAAAAAACATGCTATTTAGCTAATGTGCATTAAAATAAGCTACTGTGCATTAAGCATCACTTTAAAACCATTTTTTTTTAGTTAATGCATATTAAGGCAGGTTAATGTGCATTTTCCTAGTACCTTAGGGTGCCTATACATGAGCAGGGAGGCTGCTCTGAGTTGTAATTGCGTCGGAGCAAACTTAGTTAATCAAGTTAGTGGCAGCATGGTAGTTACTGTGTTCCAGCTAGCCTCTGCATCTCGTGTATCAGCATCTCTGCATTTCAAAATGGAGGTGGGGCGCTTTATCTAAAGCTCATTGACCGAGCTTTAGCTAAACCCCACTTCTGCCACACTGAAATATGAGACGCTCTGGGTACTTTAATTAGAACGGCTCTCTAATTAAAGCATCCTTTCCCTCACCCTCAGAGCATGTATATATATGCCCTCACAATGGAGGTACTAGTTTTAAAGTACATTAACTAAGCAAGTTAATGCATGTGTAGATGCTCCCCTAGAGTGGCTACTTTTCTGCATTAGTTTACCAATGACTAAATTTGATCTTTATTTTAAATACATGTCAATTGAAAAATCAAAATACAAATGGATAAAGCTGCCTACAGAAAATAATATTGTGAAGGGAGATGGTTCACCCTCTCCTGCAGGGACGGCAGTGGCAGTGGAACTGGGCAGTGGAACTTCAGGGAAGGCAAGAGCCCCATTTTGTGACCTTCTGCTCACTCCTGATTGGAGCTCACCATGGGAACAGTGAGGTATCTGGCAGTCTAGCATGACTGGAAGAAAGAGAGGCAGCGGTGCAGAGACACAGTGCAGAGCTATGCCATGGCAAAACCATGGGGAACAATGCTGAAAATGGGGAAGTGAGAAGGCTCCATGTCTGGGAGCTTGGAGGAGCATCCAGCATCCTACACCATCACCTGGAGGGAGCAGCAGGGACAGAAAGTCCTGGGAGACACTCTCTGGACCGGGCAGATGGTGGAAAAGTGGGTCAGTGAAGGGACCTGATCATCACCAAGCAGGGTTTTTTTTGATTGACTTAATGGATGTCTGTTCAGTGAATGTCTGGGGCAGGGGTAAGAAAGTTAATGGCGTAAATTGATTTGTTCCAAGTGGTGCCAGTGAAGCTTACTGGTTTAATTTATCCTTGCAAGGAACTACCCAGGAGTTAATTTGGCAGTTTGGACTCATCTGAGGAATGGCCCAAGACTTGAAGGGCTATATTGGTTTATTTCCCTTTCTGAGTTTAATTGTTTTCATTTGAAAAGTGGCTGGCAAAGCTGTCTGACTCAACTGATTCAGGCAAAAAACCATCCCAGGATGGGTTGGTGGCACTGATCCTTTTCTTCTTCAGAACAGGCCTGAAAATTAATTTGGAGCAACCATGTGAGCATTAGTTCACCATACTGAGTTGTCCCAAGGAACACAGAAGAATTAATCAGACCCAGTGCGTTTTGGTTAGGGGCTGGTAGGGAGGCAGAATAACTGGACTATTTGATTTATTTGATGAAGTGCTAGAAGGCTGGCTGGCTTCATTGACTTACCTGATAAAAGGCCGTAGAGGCCACTGAACTGTCCCAGAACCAGTCAATTTGGTTTGAGTAAGACCAATGGAAGTGGAAGGCAAGTTCTGGAAAACAGATGCCCTTCTGATCCCTGTTGGGTGGAAATGATACAGGGTGACCACCATTCCATCTGTTCTGCTAAGAACAGGCTGAGGGGAGGGTGGATGCAAGGGGATGAAGGAGTCCCACAAGAAGATTTAGCCCAGTGGACCCAGAGGACAGTTGCTGAGCCCGCAATCCATCTCCCAACTAGATTCTATTAACATCAAGGCATGGCAGATGACAAGCAGATAATCCAGGCCGGGCAATTGTTTAAGATATTCTCGGCCTCCTCACAGCTAACCCCAACAAGGCACCAGGCTGTCGAGGGCCACAGCTTTACAGCATCCGCACATGACAGATATCTCAACAATTTAAAATAATTCATATGACCAAGAATACAATAGCACTGGACAAATAATGCAATTGTGTTTCCCAATTAGTCTGCTATTGCTTTGCACATTTCTCTGGGTTCCTGAAAAGCATTTCCAACAATGTGACTATAACAAAAAATATCAACAGAGCATAAATGGGGAGGAGGGGTTGGAGTTTTTTATTTAATAGCCATAAACTTTTGTGACTAGATCACTATGGTTCTACATTTTGTATTGTTTTGTTTACACAACTGCAAAGCAGATGTGTATAAAGCATTACAGATTCAGAGTATGGACTGACAAATTATATCCAGTTAAAAGGAGTGGGGACGCTTTTACCATGTCAGCAACTTCTGAGTAAAAGTTTGTGTATCTGAACCTATCTTGTGAAAAGTGAAAGCTAAAGCAAGCAGCTTATCTCTAAATGAACAGGGATAAATTATCATGGCTTATCCTCCATTCACCATGGGATAGAGTGGACACACAAAATACTGCAGAGCGGCCGAGGCATGTTAAGTCCCCATATCCCTTTTAACTTGGTATAACTAGTTCATCTGCTTGTACCCTAAAAATGGCACAGTTTATATCTGTTATAAATGGTTACGAATGACTATGCAACATAAACATAAGTTCATTTCAAACACAGGTGATCCAAAATTCATTACCTGAAATTCTTAGTTACCCCAAGATCAGACAAATCTTTCAAACATAAAGTGTGGTTCTTCAGAGTTTTCCACAAAAATGGAACTGCAAAACTAGCCAACATGAGGAAGCCTACTCTGATTATTATTGTGTGTGTTATGGAATCTAAATTCAAGGTTATGGAAACATAAATATGTATTTCAAAGCTTGCTGACCCTTGTTTGTGTGAATCTATAATGGTATGGAAATCCTAGAAAACCCATGAGATTTCTGGATACTAAAGATACTTGGAAACAATGTACATCTCTTCTGCAGTTCAGGTATGATGTACAAGTTTCCCTTGCCAACCATGGGGGTTAGGTTTCTAAAATTTCCCGTGGCTGGCAAAACTGGTTGGCAAAACTGGCAGGGCTGGAGCAGCAGGGGGTGTGGGTGTGGGTGAGGGGTGAGGGGCACCATCAAGGCTTGGGGGGGCAGGGGGAAGTGAGAGACATAAGCAGGGCCAGGGGAGCTGTTGGGGGTACTTTAAGACCTTACCCTCCCTCCCTTCTCTGAAGTGTGGACACTCAAAACTGCATTTGGCAAAACCATGTTTGGTGAGGTTTGTTTAGACACACCCAAGCTGGCTTTAAAACTACCTAGTTCAGGCAACCAATAACAGTGTACTTGAAGTACCAGGGATGTCAGCATAAATTGCAAACTTCACCTGAGAAGCCAGGCAAATAATCAAGCACTTAATCCATTCTGAAGTCCATGGTGCTATAGCTGGAGTGCTATCAGTAACCAAGATAGCTAGTTTGAAGCCAATGTGGGTAAGTCTGCATAAGCAACAGTCACACCTTTGACTTCAGCATAGGCATGCCCTGAAATGGTGATTACTGCAATAGCATTTCTCTTATGGGAACTGGCTTGCTATTTGCCTTAGAATTAGTGATATTACTTGTAGTCACTAGACATTTGAAGGGCCATCAAAATAATGACTCTGAGTCTGATTTTGCAGCTAATGAAGTCAGGGGCAACAGCTCCTTTGGCCTCAGTGGCTGACACTTGAGTCCCATATGCTTTTTTTGTCAGTAAAAATACCTTGCGAATGAAAAGGCTTGGTTTAAAGTTAAAGGATTTTGTACCAGTTGAGTAAATAAGGGCTTTGTCATTGACTTCATTAGACACAAGATCAGGTTCAAGCACAGAGCACTAGGTACTTGATTCAAAAGCATTTTCAGCTAGAAAAGCAGGTTAGAAGTGTTTGGACCCTTTTTGTCATTACCAATGTTAATAATTCCTTTCATCAGGGAAATTATATTTTCTTTGAAGTGTGCATTGGAAAGGTGACATATAATATTTATTCAGCAAGTCTTTGCCCTTCTTATCTCAGGTGGATTTTTGGATGAATAGCAAATCTCCAATCCTGATTAACAATATTAATGAGCTGCACAGCTGATAAACCACAACAACCTTAGTGCATCAACCCTTCCAAAATTATCTCTGATTCATTGTACCCATTCTTTGGAGAATTCCTCTTCAGCAGTCCCGACTGTACTACATTCTTTATACCCACTAACAGTTATTACTACCATACAGCTTTTTCAACAACTCCATTTAAGCATCCCTTTAAAATGGCACCTTTTTATTAAACAATATCTTATTTGTATTACAGGGAAGTCCACCCCTAACTGAGACTAGGGATTCACTATGCCAGGTACTTTGTAATTGCATACTGAGAAACAGTCCCAAAGATCATTATCTGTATATGACCCTGCCTGTGTGCATCACAGCTCCTTAATTTAGGGCTAGGCTGATACTGAGAGAACCTTACTGCTCAAATACACCCACTGATTTCAAAGGGATAAGTCCAGTTTAAGAATTCCTATAACAAAGAACAGAACTCATGGCATAAGGTATTATTTGGTAGGAGTAAGGTTGTTACAATCGGGATCAGAGTAATTAAAATAAGTGTTGGGTTTTTTTATTATTTCTAGTCTGACATAGCCAGTACAGCCACAAAGGCGAGCTAGTGTTTATTTCTCTGTGTACAACATCAACATAACTGTTTATGTTTAAAACATGTCCAGTTGCAAACTTATTGAATATAGTTGCACAGTACAGATATCAAAATACACAATAGAATTTGCCATGCACAGACTTTATTACCAATGGAGCTGATGACGCATGGGAAGGAAAGAGCCCCACTTACCTTTGCAGGATTGGCAATTTGCAAAAATATCATTTAACTTGAAAAATCAACTCATTTTGTCCTTAAGACACAAAGCTGGAGATAGGGGTGTGTGAGATGGGCTATATTCGATTTGGATTTGAATTCAGCCTGAATGAGGGACAGTGATTTAATTTGTTGATTTGGATCACTGTCCCCAGTTCAATTTGGCCGAATCCGAATCTGAAGATTTGATGCCAATTTGGAGAATCAGTGATTAGACCATGGACACAGCTTTAAATGTTTTTTCTACATACCTCAAGGTACCAGGTGTGGCTTGTGAATGCTGTGATGTTGGGGTGCATGAAGCATCCCACAGGAATGCATCCCCCCCGCCCCTTTGTGATCAGCCGTGAACCTGGAAGCGGACTGGAAGTACTTGTGCACCAGGGAGCACGCAGAAGGGGCCCCCCTGTACCCCCTGGTTTGGCAGTTGGCTGCGGAGGGACCCCAGGTGGCCACCCAAGACCCAGAAGGCACCAGTTGTTGAGCTGGGGGGTGCAGGGGGTTTCCCCATGTACTCCCTGGCAGACCCAGAAGTGTATCGGAAGTGCTTCTGGTCCACTTCTGGGTCTGCTGCTGAGTGCGCTGGGCAGCCCCCCATGCTCCTGTGGAATGCCCTATCCATCCCAGCATCACAGCATTCATGAACCACCTCATACCTTGAGGTATGTAGAAAAAACATTTAAAGCTGTGGCAGGAAACATTTAAAGCAGAGGTCAGGAAAACAGATCTTACGATGACAGGCTGAGAGCCATGGGACTCTTCAGCCTGGAAAAGCGTAGGCTCAGGGGTGATCTGATGGCCACCTATAAGTTTATCAGGGGTGACCACCAGGATCTGGGGGAACGTTTGTTCACCACAGCGCCCCAAGGGATGACGAGGTCGAACGGTCACAAACTCCTGCAAGACCGTTTCAGGCTGGACATAAGGAAGAATTTCTTTACTGTCCGAGCCCCCAAGGTCTGGAACAGTCTGCCAGCGGAGGTGGTTCAAGCACCTACATTGAACACCTTCAAGAGTAAATTGGATGCTTATCTTGCTGGGATCCTATGACCCCAGCTGACTTCCTGCCCTTTGGGCAGGGGGCTGGACTTGATGATCTCCCGAGGTCCCTTCCAGCCCTAATGTCTATGAAATGTCTATGAAATATGTATGAATCTCCAAACCTTTCCGAATCTCTCCAAATTGATTTGGAGGGTTCCAATTCAATTCAGAGAGATTACAGGGTCTCCTGATTTGATTCAGATTCAGAGATTTGGCCACCAAATTGGGCTGAATTTCCACTGAATTGAATCATGGATCAAAGCTTTGCACAGCCCTAGCTGGAGACAGAATAAACCTGAGTCCTCGCAATCCCATTTTGCTCTATTCATTATTCAGGTAAGCATCACAGCTAACTCTTGAGTGCAGTATTCTAGCTCTTTTTAGCAGCCATTTTGTTTTTGGATCTCTACAGATCTACAAAATCCAGTGTGCATTTGGAAACAATTATAAAAGCCTTAGAACAGTTCAAATCCTATTGCTTAAAAAGAATATCTTTGGCAGGCCAAAGGCTTTTCTCACTCACAGTGAGCACGTCTACATGTTTGTTAATGAGCTGTAGTTACTGCACATTAAGTTTGGTACCTGTATTACCAGGTACTAAATCAATGTACAGTAACTGGTAGGCCTGTGCGAAGTGGCTAGTATTTGCTTTGGATTCAGATTCAGCCAATTTGGGGAACAGCGATTCTTTTCGGTGATTTGAATCACTGTCCTGAATTGATTCAGCTGAATCTGATTCGGAGATTTGGCTGCTGCCAAATCGGACAAGACCCACTTCCCGGCCACTCTCCCAGCCCTGTCAATGGCTGCCCCACCTGGCCCCAACCTCTTGGATCTTTAAAAAAAAAAGCCCAGCACTCACTGGCTGCTGCCAGGCTGTGTGTGGGGGGGACAATCCCCACTGCCCCTTTAAAAAAAAAAGCCCTGCACACACTGGCTTCTGCCAGGGGGGGAATCCCCGCTGCCCCTTACTGTGTGGGGGGCTCTGGCATGAGCCATCAGAAGCTCCAGTGGCCACTGCAGCATCCAGGGCAGCCATGGTGGGGCTGGGAGAGCAGGAGGGGAATGGGGCTCGTGACAGAGTGACAGCGCGGAGCAGTGGAGATAGCCCCCATGCCTAGCAGCAGCTGGTGAGTGGAGGATTCTTTTTTTTTTTTTTTTTTGAAGAGCCAGGAGCTGGGCCCGGGCAGGGCAGCCATGGGTGAGGGGGCTGAGAAAGTGGGCAGGGGATGGGGCCTGGTGGGGGTCCCCACATGGTCCCTTCCACCCTCTTCCAGGCTGCCCCTCTCTCGCCCCCTACTTACCAGCATGGAGTTCAGGTCCAGCTCCCTGCAGCGGTGAGTGGGACTGCCTGAATCTCTCTGAAGCTCTCCAAATCTTTTCCAAATCAATTCAGAGAGCTTATAATTGATTCAGAACTTTTTATTGGGCTCTTGATTCGATTAGGATTCAGAGATTCAGCCGCTGAATCAGGCTGAATGTCCTCCAAATTGAATTAGCACCCAAAGCTTCACACAGCCCTAGTAACTGGCATTACTGCGCAGTAATGCAATTGCATGTCTTTTAAATTACACTAATGAGGAATAGACTAATAGTACTGTGTATTAGCATATTAGCACAGCTTTGTCTGTGATGCACTAATGTGCAGTAGAATTAATCTACTGCACATTTAGCATCTCATGTAGATGTGCCCAGTGAAACAAATGTAGAGTAACTTTACTGACATCAATAGCATCATTTCAAATTTGCACCATTCTTACAGAATTTTCCTCTGTCACTTTAGGCAGATGCTCTCCAGTTTGACTGTATTGTGGTGGGCAATACTGTGGAGTGTTGATCAGTGCCATTCTTTCTTGACTTTGGCTTGAAGTTTATTTCTGTAGCCATAATTCCAGGCCCAAATCTGTGCTCTAGGGGGTCTGACTGAATAGGGGCTTGGAGCTTTAGGTCTTCTCTTGGGAGTCCTCACATGCAGAGAAGTTTTAATTCTTGTGAAGGCAAACCTCAAGCCTATACAGTGTTCAGTGCCCTTACTGACTTCAGTAAAAGCTGAATAGCCGAACACCCTGCAGGATGAGTCCCATGTTGTGTACAGATGTCATGTTCTGGCTGGGAAGTATAAAATACATAACTTATATGGAATAACATATTAATGAACTTGCTTCAGCTTAAGTTCATTGAGCTCGAAACCCCTCAGCAGAACTTGCTGGTTTGGGCTTCCATACAATGATGTCTTTTCAAGGAGCCCACAGAGTCAAGGTAATTTCTGTTTTGAATTTTTCTTTAAAACAAGATAGCATCGTCATCACCACAAACTAATTTTGTTATCTAAATCACATACTGAGATCATATTCCGTCTTACTGGAAGGATCCTACTCTGTGCTTTAATGATATTAAAAAAAAAATCACCAGACTACTGCAAGCAGCTCTGATTGCCTTATGAGATATCCAGCTCTTGCTTTTATGTAATGAAATCTAGGAGAGCTGATGTCTTAGGGCTAGGCTCCTAGTACACAATTACTGGGAAATACTAAGCTAATTTGATGACCTACTTACATAACTGAAAGTTTCTACCTAGCATTATCCCCTTTGTTTTTTTGGAAAGTATTTTTCTCCTATAGCAAAAGGCCAGATTTCCACCCTTACTTTCTGTTCTTTGCAATGGAGTTTGTGAGTACTGAGCAACTTGCAAGTTCAAGCTAAGAAGAAGCAATTCCATGTAAAGGGATGTTTGAAATGCTAAAAATATACAAAGGAGGAATGACTTCAACCAACTTAAAAAAAAAAGAGAGACCATGAGTCCTGTGGGGTCTCTCAAAAAGTGTCAGAATTCTCCATGGGGTCTATGGCTTGATCAGAAAATACAGCAAGTTATTCCTTAGAGATGGATTTCCCATTAGGTTTTCTTTTCAGAAATTACCTGCCTTACCAACATCAAAGTGCTTGAGATAGCCGCAGATTTTTAAATACAAAATTCCCAGGAAAATTATACGAGGAGGTGGTTTATCTAAGTATCTTCTAGTGTGTATATTTCACCAGCACTCTTCATATCATAAAAAAATGGGCTATTTCTCAGATTTTGAGGCCAGAAGGACCATGATCATCATCATCAAAGCCATTACGGCCTTAAAATCTATGAAATAGCTCATTTTTATTATATGAAGAGTGGTGGCAAAATATACAAACTAGAGGATATTTAGATAAACGATCTCCTAAAATCATTTTCCTGGGATTTTTATACTCATACATCATCTCATCAGAGATCAGAGTCTTACTGTCCTAGACACTATACAAAGACAGAACAAAACCTCAGTACTGTTTGACTTCCTGCATAACACAGACTATAGAACTTCAAACAGTAGTTCCTACACTGAGCTCCAAACATTGTGGTTGAACTGCAGGATCTCTCTTTTAAGAGCAGGATCTCTCTTTTAAGAGCAACCTGGATTTAAAGACATCAAGTAATGGAGAAATGGAGAATTCAGCCCACCGACAGTTTTAATGGTGAAGAGTTTTCCTATCTCTGACATTCTTGATCAAGGCAATGATGGGAAGATAATATAAAAATGATCTGGAAGAGACAGGAGAAGATGCAACAAGGTGGAAGGGAAGTGTGCAAGATAGAAGAAAATGGAAGGCTATAGCTAAGGCAGTTATAAGCCCTCAAGGCCTGTGAGACCAGAGAAGAAGAGAGTTTCTTGTGTTCTTATTGAAGAAGCTTCTATACGTCTCAAAAGTAACAGGAAAGGATAAGTAAGCAACATCAGACACATTTTAGGAAGTGTTTCTATTTTTTTAAAAGACCCTTAAAAGCCCTGGTCTAGCTTCTTACATTTTTGCACAAGCATCTGTCATGAAGAAGCTTATGTTTAGCATGCCAACTCTACTTACTTTGAAGTGGTGACTATCCATCAGATTCTAATGGAGATTAACATATTGCTTTTTTTTGTGTAAACCTCACTGTATTTATCATAGAGGGAAGCATCAAGCTTTTCCAACATTAGTGGTTAAAGGACAATGCTGCTGTTATTTCAGTCCTGGGCTTTTAATTAAATATCTCTGTGGGAGGAAGGGAAGCTTCTATACAACATAAAAAGTGCACATAAGGTGACATTTGCAGAAGAATAAGACTCTGTACATGGCATTCTGCAGGGGTGGAGATGCAATGTACACCTACAACATAAGGCTGCAGTGCTGACCTACTGCAATGAACTGGTCACTCCCTCTGTTCTAGGGTTTTGAAATGGAGAGCGGTTAAACACCCTTTTCCCCACTCATATTTATTGCTAGCTGCACCTGTGGGCTACAAATCCCAAAGGCACCTGGAAGCAGAAAGAGGAAGTAATGAAGAACCCTGAAGAGTTCTGTTGCTGTAATTCAGCACTGAAAATCCCAGAGACCTTGGGAGCAGCAGGAAGAGGCAGCTAACACACAGCCAGAGAGCTGTGCTCCAGCGCATTCCAGCTTCTGGCCTGAGCCACTGCAGGGATGTGGCTGCATTTCCTAAATCAAAGGTAAATGTCTGTTCACTTCCATTTCAATTTAATCTCTGCATCTTAGACTAACTTGCAAAGACTGAATTGACATTTACCTTTGATTCAGGAAATACAGCCATATGCCTGAAGTGGCATAGCTCTCTGGCTATGACTTCACTTCCAGTTCTTGTTGCCCCCAGGGTCTCTGGGATATGCTGTCCAGAATTAAAGCAGCAGGACCCTGCAGGGTTGCCCATCACCACTTTCTCTTCCTGCTTCCAAGTGCCTCAGGGATTTATAGTCCACAGCTGCAGCCAGCAGTAAGTTTGAGTGTGAGGAGTGTTTAACCCCCTACCCTGGCACCAGACCCCAGCCTGGGGTTTGCCTGGTGGAGGAGGGCAGTCTCCTTCCTCTGTAGACTGGGCTGCATCCCCAGCCAGGCTTGTTTGCCCTCACCCCCTTATCAGCCAGCCTTCACTGCCCCAGCTAGGGAGCAGAGGGGCAGGGCCAGCCCTGCTCTCTGGAGCAGACCACACAGCCCAGCCCAGGACTGCAAGACTGTGACTTAACTTGAACCAGGAAGGGGTCTGGGACAGAAGTTTCATAAACTGGCTTGACCCAAATCAGTTGAGTGTGATACTACATTCAACCAGGTTTATCTTAAACCTACTTCAGCGATTTTTGAAACTGGTTTACATGCACTGAGCTTCTGTTCTGTTACAGGTTTAAACCAGTTTCTGATCACTTAAACCAGTTTATGTTTTGTCCTTAGCCCAGGTGAGAGCAAAATCTGGCTCTCACATCCCATAGGCAAAAAACTCATAATACAGTTGTTTAAAAAAACAAAACAAAGCTGAAAGCAGGGCTAAATTTAGTGAAAGAATCTTTGTCATTACTTTAAATATTAGGATTCAGCTGTATTTTATGCTGTTCAATGGGATTTTTATTTAGTTCAATGGGAAAATCTAAGCAAAAACCCTATGGGGTCCAAATGTGAAACCCTCCAAACTGTCCGTGAAGTACAAAAGGGGCATGCTGCAGAACTATGTGGAAAGCTGAGGAATTTTTAGCATGGGTGTTAATTCAGGGTTGGCACAGAACTATCACAGCATACTCTGTGCCACCTACACTGCTTCTCCAAGCACAGGCCACATGCCAATGGAAGGAGGAGGTGTAGCTGGAATGTGCTATATTCCTGCAATCCTCATCCATCACCAGGCCAGCACAGTCCAGTCATAATTTGTGCCATTGACCAGCCCGGTCAACAACAGCTCCCAGGGCTTGGAAAAGTACAAAGTGTAAAGTGGCTTTAAAAATCATCTTTGCCACCCACACCTCCTCAACTGTGCTAAGCAGGGCAAGGCTGTAGCACAACAAAGGAACTGGTCCTAACTTCAGCTGTCTCTTCCTTGAAAGGAAGCAAAACACAATGCAGACAGTCACAGTGTTCCTTTATCCCAACACAAGAGCAGCCAGACAATGCTTTTCAAGACAGATCATAGCAATTTATCAGACAGAGATATGCACTAGCAGGAAACTCTTTTATTATCTCCACAGTGACAAGGAAGCAGGAGGAGGAACTGGGGAAACACTGGTGACAGACAGTTTGTACTGAAATCAGAATACAGCCAATGATTTACAGGAGCAGGGACCATCTAATCTTTTCTATGCTGCAGGAAAAGGCAAAAGTGCCTTGTCTCTAGGGGGAAGCTGTGGCTACTAAAACCCCACTTTCAGCTGGAACAACACCTGACAAATGAAAATACTTCAACAACGATGATCGGGAGTGAGATCTTCAGCGAACGTAAATCAGCAAAACTCCTTGGGCTCTAGTAGAGTTACACCTATTTTTATCACCTGGGGATCTGACCCCTGGAATCATCTGGCCATGAAAGGCACAATAGTAAGAAGATTTATAATGTTACAATGAGGTGCCAGGAAAGAAAGCTGGTCCCTGTTATGGAGATAACTTAGTCTGTGCTACAAAAAGAACCTAGAGACCTCTAGCTGTTTAACCTAGTTCAGAGCATTTACATTTGTATAGGTAAAGAGAAAAGACCTAAAGAGGAAGAAAAATAAAGGAAGAAAATAAATAAATAAACCTGCTGTGAATCCCTCCACACTATAGTCACATTTAGTGAGGCAAATGGACAGTGAAAATCTTTAGTGAGGAAGATAGAGGGTCTAGCCATCCATGTGGGCAGACAGGATCAAGCCCTGACCATCCATGACTGTACACGGTCTGTCTACATTGCATACATGTGGTACAAACAGAGATCACGACCACTGTAGTTAAAGGAAGAAATCTTATTAGTCAACACTAATAATTACTATTTATCATTTATATTACAGTAGTCAGGCAGCACAGAGACCTAATGTGCTAGGCCAGAGGTTCTCAACCGGGTGTACATGTATCCCTAGGGGGTATGCATGGGCAGGCAGGGACAGAGTACCATCGCCTCCCAAGAGCAGGGCCAAGACAAGGCGAAGGCAACAGTGTCCCTGTGCAGGGTAAGGAAGTTCATACACAGCAGCGGCTGCCACCACACACCAGGCCAGTGAGCTTCCCCTCCCTGCAGAAGGGTGGCACTGCCCTCACCCCAACCTGGTGACCTTCCTCGCCCTGACCTGGCCCTGCTCCTGGGAGATGGCAGTGCTCCATCCCTTGCCCTGCTATGCGCTGTCCCTGCCTTCCCACTCAGTGTCTGGCTGCACACCACACACTCAGTGTCCAGCTGCCAGGGGTATTTAGACTAAAAAAGGTTGAAAAACCCCGTGCTAGGCAGTATACAAACATATTGGTTAAGTATAGGCATTAAAAATGCCCAAGGCTGAATCATAGATTTCAGAGATTTCATAGACAATAGGGCTGGAAGGAACCTCGGAAGATCATCAAGTCCAGCCCCCCACCCGAAGGGCAAGAAGTCAGCTAGGGTCATAGGATCCCAGCAAGATAAGCATCCAATTTGCTCTTGAAGTTGTTCAATGTAGGTGCTTGAACCACCCCCGATGGCAGGCTGTTCTAGACCTTGGGGGCTCGGACAGTAAAGAAATTCTTCCTTATGTCCAGCCTGCAACAGTCTGGTAGTAGTTTATGACCGTTCAACCTTGTCATCCCTTGGGGCGCTCTGGTGAACAAACGTCTGGTGGTCACCCCTGATAAACTTATAGGTGGCCATCACCCCTGAGCCTCCGCTTTTCCAAGCTAAAGAGCCCCATGGCTCTCAGCCTGTTGTCATAAGGTCTGTTTTCCTGACCTCTGATCATGTGCGTGGCTCTTCTATGGACTCTCTCAAGCTTCTCTACATCCTTTTTTAATTGTGGAGCCCAAAACTGGATGCAGTACAATTCAATTCAGTCTTTGCAGGTTAGTCTAAACTGCAGAGATTAAACTGAGAAACAACTAGACACACATTTACTTCTGATTCAGGAAATGCAGCCACATGTCTGCAGTGGCCCAGATCAGAAGCTGGGAGGTGCTAGAGCATGCTGGTAGCCAGCATGGGCTGTGTATTTTCTTCACCTCCCTGCTGCCCATGAGGTATTGGATCTGCAGTCCCCAATTACAGCAGTAGGACTTTGCAGGGTTGCTTATCACTTCCTCCTCTTGTTTCCAGGTGCCTCTGGGATTTGTAGTCCACAGTTGCAGCCAGCACTAAGTTTTAGCAGCACAGGGCAGGGCAGGGCAGTTCTGTACTGCAGAAAGGTGAGTTTAACCCTCCTTCTTGACCCTAGACCCCAGCTGGGGTTTGCTGGGGAAGGGGAAGCCCTGCCCCCACCCCTTACCCCACCCTTCTCTGTTGGACCAGACAGCCCAGCCCAGCCCAGGGATGCAGAGCATGCTGGGATGCTAGGGGACTGTGATTTAACTTAAACCAGGAAGGGGTCTGGGACAGAAGTTGCATAAACTGGTTTGACCCAAATCAGTTAAGTCGATATTACATTCAACCAGGTTTATCTTAAACCAGTTTCAGCCATTTTGAAACTGGTTTATATGCACTGAGCTTCTGTTCTGTTACAGGTTTAAACCAGTTTCTGATCACTTAAACCAGTTTATGTGTAACATCTGTCCCTAGCCATTTAACTTAAATAGGTTGTTAAGGTTATAACACAAACAGACCTGAACCCTTATGATTGAGGGCAGCAGCACACAAAGACAAATGCATGCATGCACATACATGCACACAATTAAGCCAGGTGCCAATGTATTGTAAGCCTACTATGCTGATAGACTGGCTGTAGCAAGACAGCATTAAAAATGTGATATTTTTAACTTTGTCATGATTATATCTCTTCATTCAGTGCCTTTCTCAGCAGGAATAATCTTCCATTGCATTCTACTCATACTCTCCAGGAAAAAAAAAGACTATTGCAGTGTGTGTTATAACAATACTAATTTACACTGATAGTACCTTTCCTCTGGGGCTTGCCATGTGCTTTTACAGACAGTGGCATGATTGAAGTAAATATTATATTACTATGTTTACAGTTCATATCAGGTTAAATTGAGGCAATGGCAGAGTAAAAGGAGGACTTCCAAAAACACCCATCTTTGACCTGCTCTATTGCAAATGAGCTTAATGGTTCTACTGACTGCTGTGAGGACAGTGGCCAACTCTAAGTACTTCCAAAAATCCTACTTGATGTGAACAACCCCACACATGAGGGGAAGGTAAGGGAATGATTGGAGCTTCTGACTCTCCTTCACGTGAGATCCACGTTGCTTGAACCTTTGAAGGGGGACAACAGCTATTACTAACCTGCTTGCCTCATCTTGTGCAGGTGGGTGGGATGCAGGGAGGAACAAAGGAGAGCAGGCAAATCCCTAGCTGCACATGGCAGTGGGTGTTCTGCAGCCAGACTGCAGGGAAAATTAATCCACATTGACTAAAGGACTGGCAGAGATCACCTTTCCCATATAGCAAAAAGGAAACAGAGAGCAGAATGACTCAGATTACGCAGGAAGCCTGTAAATGAACTGGAGTGTAGGGTACAACACACGTACAAATAACTTGACCAAGGTCAATCACTTCAGTTGTAGGTGAATCTGGTTCTCAAAGTCAGTGCCCTGCCCTGACTACCACACTCACATACACGATTCCTGGTTAATATGATCACAAGGCAACTGCCGTGGTTTGGGTAGACAGATGGGGCACTGCAAGCCCCTTCTGGCAATGAGCACGAATAAAAGATTTTTAAAATGTTTGGAAGGTAGGGGGCTTCACAAGTAGATGGAAAGAAGCATTTCTAACTAGAGAGTCTGCCTGACAAAGCATGCTGTTTACAGCATGGAAAGTGAAAACACGTTACTCAACCAGGACTGTGATATAGAAACTATGCTTGATCTTGGAGTTTCAGAGAAATGTGGTAAGACAGGTCTTGAAGTGCTGCCTTGAAAAGATACTACTGCTAAGTAAACATGGGAATTAAGTGAAAAAGGCCATTCTGGCTCATAGGTGAAGCCCATTAGGCTGTATAAACATTCTTTTCCTCATCAGCCACTCAATGTAATGATGACAACAAGCAGGTCAACTGATCCCCAAACTGTAAGCAGTGCAATAAAATACCAAGATAGCATCTATAGTCATTTGAATGCACTAACTTTTCTGCTCCACTAAGCCTCCCAACCCCCAAATTTAGTGAATTTACTGATTGCAAATGGAGATGCTATTGTCTATGTGGAATAAGCTCCCTCCAGAGGTGGTGCAATCACCTGCTCTGGAAACCTTCCAGAGGAGACTGGATGGTCACTTTGCTGGGGTCACCTGACCCCCAGTTGTCTTTCCTGCTTGGTGCAGGGGGCTGGACCTGATGATCTTCTGAGGTCCCTTCCAGCCTCACAATCTACGAATCTTTGAATAGTCTTTCTGTGCATCAATTGATTAATCCCCTACTCGATGTGGATTGTTCAAGTGCTGGACCCGATGATCTTCTGAGGTCCCTTACAATCTAATAATCTGTTTTTAGCATGGTATTTTAGTAACTCTTTTAGTAGCTAGAAGCCCATTTAAACCCTGCCAGTTCAACGTATTGTGTAATTATATAAAATACGGACAGACTTGAGACATCTCACACTTTCGGAGCTGTACTGACAGCACTGCCAGCATCTGATTCATCACTTTGGAATACTTTAGGTATGAAATATTACATAAACCAAATGCATTGCTCCTTCAGCCACCCACATAAAAGTACATACAACTTCCCCATCTGCCTATAGCTTTGCACCCTGCTCAGGTAGTCTGAATTAGCAGCAGTAGTGGGACGATGCCATGAGCAAACAGGACAACCTATGAATTCAGCATTCCAGATATATGATCTGAACAAAAATAGTTTTTCACCTTATGTATTTTTCCTGTTGGCCACTCTCATTTCTGTACATTTCTGGATGTATAGAGAAAGCCTGAATTAGTACAGCCACTATGAGGTCCCTGGATATTGCTGGTGCATTGTAAATGAAAATAAAGGCCAAGGTACAGGTGGCAGCAAAATGGGCCCAGGACCCCTATTATATAGTTTATTTGAAACAATGGTCATGAAAAAATAAACATGTAGGAACTGTATAGACAAGGTAATAATTCTGCAATTCTCAACTGCATAATTTCTCAATAAACCTGCAATTCTCAGCTGTATAACTGTTAAAATGTACTGACTAGAAAAATCACTCTGTTTTCTTTAAAAACTTCTTGAATCACAAGGACAGTGTTATGTGCCTATGATATATTCAACACAAGGTTGTCAAGGTCTGCTGGGGCAACTTGCAGACTAAGGGTATAAACATAGGTCACCAAGCAGATCAGCTGTGCTGGGATGTGTCCCATCACAGCTGATCCATTTCACTGGACAAAAGCCATGTTACCCATTGTCCCACACTGGGCAGAGGCCCAATCCTGTGAGAGAACAGGCAACATGTTCCCAGCGTATAGTGACATGCCTTGGTGTATGTATCTAAGTACAGAAGCCCAGCTTTCTTTGCTTCCAGAGGTTCATGCCAGGGAATCCCTAAGGCACATTTCTGTAAGTGAAGAAATCAGGGGTTCCCCACTTACGGACATGCCCCAGGAAATCTCCAAGTCATGTCTCTGTAAGCAAGGAAACCTGGGGTTGCCTACATACAAGGATGTGCATTAGAGATTGCCTGGGGCCTGTCTCTGTAAGAGGGCAAAGCTGGGAAGCTACTCCTGGGTCCTGAGGGGTCCAATCCTGCACGGGAATTCCCGGGACACATAGGGCTCCTATACATGTGAAGGGAGCCTGATTTGACATGCTGTAATTCCAGTGCATTGGAGTAGACTCAATTAATTGAGCCAGCTGGAGTGAGGAAATTAACGTGCTCCAGCAGCCTCCCCCCCCCAAAACAGCTTCTGGAGCATGTGTATGAAGGCCTATAGGGTTAGGCCCCTCAAGTTGCTGGAGCGCTTTAGTGTGCTCAAGTGTGGACTTGCTTACCTTGAAATAAAAGTACCTTTTATTGGAACAGCTTGCTTCTCCTTCCTTTGTAAGAGTAAAATCTACTGGTATAAACTGCATTTGCACTAAAGGGAGTCCCAACACTTTAACTATAATGGCATCGTGTTAGAACTTTTGAGTAGACAAGATCTGATCTCATTCTAGAACAGACTCGGGTTGCTTTGATGTCTCTGTCTAAACCTCCAACTGATATGAGTGGATCCACTTGTGCACAGGACAAAGGAACAGTGGAAGCCAGGCCTTGTTTACATTACAAACTTCTGCTGGCCTAGATATGTTGGCCAGGAGTGTGAAAAGACTCCACCCTGTAGCTGATAAAGCAGTGCCAGCAAAGCCCTTGATGGGGATGCAGCCAAAAAAGGCTTCTAACAGCAGAGCTTCTGCCTCCTGGGGGGAGCTGGTATAACATTGGGGGCAGAAAATATCCTTCTACCACAAGAGTGTACCTGTGTCATCAGCATCCGCTGCTGTAGCTAGAGCAAAAACAACCCCATAAGTCAGAGTGAGATTTCCGCTTGAGTGACATTCCCAGAATAAGGCTTAAGCTATTCAAAAATAATGACAAAAATACTTCATGGAAGAAGGGATACATCTGTGCAGACTTCCAATAAAACCTCCTGTTATAGCTAAAAGATACAGTGGGCACGTCTACATGTATGCTTGATGGGCTGTAGCCTATTTACTATACATTAGAGCGTCATGTCAAAAACTGCTCTAATATGTTAATAAGCAGTAAAAATAGGCTTCTGTGCATTAAGCATTACTAAAAAAGCATGTGGTTTTGCTACTGTGCATTAAGGCAGCCTAATGCACATTTATTTAGTACCTCACATTAGCGCTACTAAATTTAATGTGCAGTAGTAAAAGCATATTAATGAATATGTCTATGTGCCCAGTATATCTCTATCACATGTCAGCAGCTAGGAATTTACTCAAGCTGTTCTGAAGCAGAGGGCAGTGAAAAGACCAACCCTATTATAATGTACCAGCTACTTGACAATGTCAATTAATGAAGCTAATCACAAGATGCTGCTGGGTGAATTCTAACTGCAGCAGAGCAGGGCACCTCAGTTTTCAGGCAGATAGACAGAAATGCAGATTGGGTATTTGTAAATCCATCATTTGCGTTCCCTGCCAGTCACCAAAACAAATGTTCAGTGAGCCCAGTAAATTAGCATGATACTGCATTCAGAATTAAAGGCAAAGAATTGAAGCAAGAAAGGTGATTGGAATTACAGAACAGAAAAGCCTAGATGACCTGGACTGAGACATAATCAAAGCACCATTTGCCAAGCAGCACAAAAGACCCCTCCAGAGGCAAGTATTCCAAGCCTATGGCATTAAGAGAGGTGCACACTTTTCTGGAAAACTAGTATATTAATTATTTTTTCATCCACAAAACCAGGAAACTGTCAAACAGATTAATGTGATTAGCATTACTCTTGGCAGTACATGCACTTGGATCCCTTCAACAGTCAGGCATGTTTACTTCCCACATCACACAAACACTATAAAATGTCCAAACTTTCCCCTTGTCTTGGGGTTTCCCTGTATTACTAACTTAAGCAAAACAAAACCTGAATTTCAGCTTCAACTCTCAATCTAAACTGGGCTCTTCCTAGTGTTGTTCCCTACATGGCATGCTCTAATACAACCTCTTGTTCTCTCTCCCTCAGGGAGAGGCAACAACGATGGAAATAATAGGACCCAACTGAGCTGACTGCAGAGCAAGTCAGTAGAATTAACTCTGCATCTCTAGCAAGGTTAACTCTGCATCTCTACACCTCAAAAAGGATGCAGAAGAACTAGAAAGGTACACAGAAAGGCAACAAGGATGATTAGTGGTATGGCAGGGCTTCCATATGAGGAGAGACTAAAGAGGCTAGGCCTATTAAGTTTAGAAAAGGGATGCATGAAGGAGGACACAACAAGAGTTTACAAAATACTAAACGGTGAAGAGAAAGTAAATAGGGATTTATTATTTACGATCTCTCACAAGACAAGAACTGGGGGTCATAAAATGAAATTAATGAGTGGTAAGTTTAAAACTAACAAAAGAAAGTTCTTTTTCATACAACGTGTAATTCAAGAACTCATTGCCACAAGGTGTGGGAGCTGACAATTTTACCAGATTCAAAAAGGGACTGGATAAATTCCTGGAGGAAATGTGCATCGGTAGCTATTGAACATGAGAGCTACCGGTACAGCCTCTGAAGCAGAACTTCCTAGACAATAAATGCTGGAAACTGCAAGTGGGAGAGGAACAGGGAAAAAACCTGGTCATCCCTGTTCGCCAGTGGCAAGCACCAGTGCACCCCCTGCCTGGCCACGCTCACTACTTAGGTGATGGGCAGGCAGGAGCATCAGTGCCTGTCCTGCAAGTGCCGTCCGATCACTGCAGCCACTCCCAGAAGCGGCTGCAGCCACTCCCAGAAGTGGCTGCAGTGATCGGCCACCACGGGATTGGCTGCAGGGGTCCCCCCACTCCAATCAGCGTGACTGGTCACGGGGGGGAGGGCACATGCCCCTCCGCCACTGACTAAGGCAGCACTAGTCTCCCATGGTGTTCACTGTCCCTTTCAGAATCCAATCTCTGCCACCATGTGACAGAATACTGGGCAAGATGGATCTATAGTCTGCCCCAGTAAGTGGCGGTTCTTATGTTATATTCTTATAAGACTTGTAGCACCTTCTAACTTGTTACACTGTCACACCTGTTTTGGGTAATCTGTCAATAGACCTGGTTTCATTAATGATTATGTACCTGAAATCATTTGAATTGCAGGCATATATTGCATTTGTGTTGCTGAATTTTTTCCTGCCTTTCATGTACATATGTGCTGCCTTTTGAGGCACGATGCAGGAGCCCATTTGATTTTGCATCATATATGGCACCATGCAATTGGACCCTGGAAATGGGTTGAAAACTTCCCTGTTGTTGCACTGATTTCTTACAAATAACCAATATTCAAAATGCTGGGAGGCTGAGGTGGCAACACCAATAAGCTAGCATTCCTATGGCAGCTGACATCTTCAAAGCACTGTGCAAACAAGAATTAAAATGTGTACATAAACAGCATTTGATACACTTGACAGCACATGGTTTAATGAAACCACAGTATCTGTTTGGACATAATGATCTTTTATTAGGTCAGACATTTAAGCAATCACAGAGACTCTTGCCTGGGGAGGCTGCTGAAACCTATGTGGGAGACTGCATTCACATGTCAAGCTGCACAAACACCTCCTGAAGTCTAATGACAGCCTGAAAGGAACCTATGTGCCCATCCACCTATGAATGACAATGACATACATTGAGTTGAGGGGTTAGAAGCCTATACACATTCACTCAGAAAAAACAACTGGGGGAAGGCAAGTGACGATTCAGGTGTTTTTACATTCCTGAGCTTGTACTTAGTTATATACATTATACAGTTATTTGTGGTTCAGAAAATAAAACGGCACACTCCCTATCCAATCTTGATGCAGTTAGACTTCTATAAATGCATTGCCAGTAACAGAAGTGAGGATGGGACCTAATTTAGAGAATCACTGGCTTGTCGCTGTGTTGCTGCATAAGAACCCCTACACTGTGCCAGCTACACTGTAGTTTAGAGGTCAGCAACGTCTTTGGACAGAATGCCAAGAATGCCAAAAATACCTGCAACCTCAGCTTGTAAGATGTTGGCGTGCCAGGGGCAGATGGCAGGGGAGCCACAAGTGGCCTGATTCTTGTTGTGGCAATGCAGCCCTGGTCCCTTCCATGCCATTCACTCTGAGGTTCACGTGCCATGCAAAATGCCTTCACATGCCACACTCTGGCACCTGTGCCGGGGCTTGCCTACCCCTGCTATAGTTTGAAGGAATGCAGAAGTTGTGGCATAGTCCTTGAACATCCATCCAGATGTAATTCATAAAGACCCTGTATATTAGGCAGCACAGGTTAGGTTTAGTTTGGGTGCTAGAAAGCCAAAGAACACTACTGGTTTCTCTCTGGGTCCAGCAGTAGCCCTTAGACAAGTGCATATTGCACATACTAACAGTGTTCTGTCTCTTCTGTACTCTGATGAATACTACAGATGGGAATATTGTGTGTGGAAGGACAGTGGGCAGTACAGAAACCCTAGCCAGCTTCCTTAGTGGGTTGTCCAGCTCCCAGATGGCTTTGTGTTCCTGCTGCTGTATCTCAAGATAATCAATTCCCCTTGTTGGGTAAATCCATGGAAAATGTTTCCACCTACCATAGCCTGCCTGGCTAGGAAAAAGGCTTAGAGTTGATCTACCTCTTGCAACTTTAGGTGACACCAAAACAAAGGGAGAGCAAAGTGAATGTGTTATTTGTCCTCAACATGGTTCCTTAAACTGTTATCATTTTCATCATATTGTCTGTTCATCCCCACCTTTCACATCCTACAATGTTAGGATTATGCTGTTCTGGGGAAATGGCATACCGCATAGCAGCAAGAAGAGCAAATAGGGTTTTGTTTTATGCCATCCAGTTGCCATGAATGCCAGTGATGTCAATGGGACTGCTCACTTACCTAAGTGCTTCCTTACTTAAGTGTTTTCAGGATTAGGCCCATCAGCTCTAATTCCCAGGTCAGAGTTTCTAAGAGGTTTTTTTTTTGTTTCAATCTTAGAAGGGTGGACTATGGAATGTAATGATATTAGAGCCTGGCCATATGACATTATGACATCCTAACTATGGGATGTAAAATGAGAAGGGCTGTCAGGTTTTTTTTTTTTGCCGTACCTATATGTACTTAGGCCTCAATCCTCCAGTAAGTAGTTTGGCTGTGGATAGGCTGTGCCCAAGCAGAACACCTTTAACAGCAATTGAGCTCCAGGTTGGTGTAATGCTATCCTATCAATGATATCGCTTAAAACCAATTCCAGAAGCAGAGCCTAAACAGCTCCCCGTGGTTTTCAAATCAAAGCAGGTCTTTATATCTGCCCTGAAATAAGCATAGTCTTCTTCTGAATAATAGCAAGAAACTCTCCACCTTTGCCAAAGATTAATTGTAAACTATAAAGACACCCAGAAACATAATCTTCATGGGGTTTGCTATTTGGCTAGCACAAAGGAGAAACAGAAAGCCAGATCCTCAGCTGCAGTAATCTGTTGTGGCTATACCAGATAATAAGATGAGTTAGGCTCAAAAATGGGTTTGCTTCTTTCTGTCTCTCCTTTGCACACTTTCCTTGACAGACACCTGGAGATGGATGGGAATGTTCTGCTCAGCAGCACTGGATGTACTATTCTTTGAACAATAAATTACTTTGGAAGGTATAAAATCACAGCCAGACCATAACTCAGCCACAAAAATGCGTCAGAGCTAATTGCATAGTTGCCAAAACAATCTAGCCCATTTTAGGTACATTGGGGCAAACCAAACAAACACAAGACTATTTCCACAATTTGGCAAGTGGAGCCACTGCTCTTAGCTCTTATGGGGACAGAAAATAGGGAGGGAAAGCAGAATGGTTCTGACACCACCATAAGAGGAAGGACAGTCTAGGGATGAATGCATTGGGAAGGCATCTTGGTTTAATTACTGTGTGACCTTGGACACTGCAGGTATGTCTGCACCATGACAGCAGCATGTCCTGACACAGACATGCCTGAGCATATACCCTGCCCACTTGCTTTTCCTCAAATGCTCCAGACCTGGAAATGCAGTGGAGAGTTTACTTTATGGGTGTCCACCTCAGGTTGCCTTCAAGACCATGGCCTCCAGCACAAGAGAATGAGTGACTTCTGGGGATTGGGTTTGGATTCTGTGAGTGAGCGTAGGTGGGCAAAGCAGGCCTAGGAGTGTACCTACCAGGACACAGCTGCTTGCATAGTGTAGGCAGGCCATAAATTGCCCTGCCCTGCAATAAAATGTGGTTAACAACACTCTTCTCTTACCCTTAATTATTCTACCTATTTAGTGTGAATGCACTTCTGAGGAAGAATGCGGAAGAATGCTCTTCCTCCTATTTGTCTGTCCTTGAGACTTGTCATAAAGTAACTAAAGAAGTTGTTGCTTTTGAACACCTATGAGATTTCAATGGGAGTTTTCCCTGAGGAAAAGTGATAAATCACCATCACTTGGGCCATTTTATTCCTCTTCTTCCTCCTCCTCGAAAATCTACTGTATTTTTCAAAGGTAAAAAAGGACTAAACCTATTTTAAAACTACTTTGAACCCAGTACTCTGTCACCATTTCTCAAATCTATGTGAAAGCTTTTCACTTGATCACACAGGTATTAACAGCAAGTAGTTACATCAGCCAAATTTCTTACACTTAAATGTGCCTGAAGGTCTGTCTGTACACCTGCTGCACAGTGTCCAATGTATTAAGCCACCCACAGGTTTAAAAACTTTAGTAACCCTCACTGAATAAGGTTTTAGATAAAGCATCCCATAGCCACTTTTAAAAGTGCTGGGGCTTTATATGCATAATGTTTGTAGCATCGCTTCTTGGCCTCTTGTGGGCTCAGATCAAGCGTAGTCTATGCTTACGTAGGGGAAATACCATAATCATCACAGTGACTTCCTAGTTTCACCTGGGGAAGACCGTTCTGCTGGCATGGGATAACACCCGAGTGGGTAATGCATAGTTAACCTTGGCTTTATGCTGACTTTATGGAAATGGGAGACTCCTCCCTAGCTTGCTCCTGGGGCCTTTTGGCTAAGGGCAAGTGAAACTCAGGGGCATCCAAACCCCAAGCCTCCGGGCTTCGGCCTGCAAGTAGGATACCCGCCAAAGGATTTGGGAACGTCTGAAGCCCCAGGTGGGGGATTTCATAGATTTCATAGACATTAGGGCTGGAAGGGACCTCGGGAGATCATCGAGTCCAGCCCCCTGCCCAAAGGGCAGGAAGTCAGCTGGGGTCATAGGATCCCAGCAAGATAAGCATCCAATTTACTCTTGAAGGTGTTCAATGTAGATGCTTGAACCACCTCCGCTGGCAGACTGTTCCAGACCTTGGGGGCTCGGACAGTAAAGAAATTCTTCCTCATGTCCAGCCTGAAACAGTCTTGCAGGAGTTTGTGACCGTTTGACCTCGTCATCCCTTGGGGCGCTCTGGTGAACAGACGTTCCCCCAGATCCTGGTGTTCATCCCTGATAAACTTATAGGTGGCCATCAGATCACCCCTGAGCCTGCGCTTTTCCAGGCTAAAGAGTCCCGTGGCTCTCAGCCTGTCATCGTAAGATCTGTTTTCCTGACCTCTGATCATGTGCGTGGCTCTCCTCTGGACTCTCTCAAGCTTCTCCACGTCCTTTTTGAATTGTGGAGCCCAAAACTGGACGCAGTACTCCAGCTGCGGCCTCACCAAGGCCGAGTACAAGGAGAGAATGATGTCCCGGGATTTGCTCGAGAAGCATCTATGGATGCACGCCAGCATTTTGGTTGCTTTACTAGCCGCAGCATCGCATTGCAGGCTTATGTTCATCTTGTGGTCAATGATGACCCCCAAGTCTTTTTCTTCTGTAGTGCTAACCAACGTAGCACTGCCGAGCCTATAAGGGTTCTGCAGGTTTTTCCTCCCAAGGTGGAGAACCTTGCATTTATCGGTGTTAAACACCATGAGGTTCTCATCTGCCCATTTGCTGAGCTTGTCCAGGTCAGCCTGGATCACCCGCCTATCTTCTGGTGTGGATGCTTTGCCCCAAAGTTTGGTGTCATCGGCGAACTTGGCCTGTTTACTCCTGACTCCAATGTCCACATCGTTAATGAAGATGTTGAACAGTATGGGTCCCAGGACAGAGCCTTGAGGGACCCCACTGGTCACAGGGCACCACGATGAGTGACTGCCATCAATTACAACCCTCTGGATCCGACCACGGAGCCAATTTCCCAGCCAGCGGATCGTGGTGGAGCCAAGGCCACAACTGGGCAGTTTGGCCAAGAGGTGATCATGGGATACCAGATCAAAAGCTTTTTTGAAGTCAAGATATATGACACCAATCTCTTCTCCCTCGTCCAGGTGATAGGTCACCTGGTCATAGAAGGAAATGAGATTGGTCAAACAAGACCTACCTGCAACAAACCCGTGCTGGCTGTCCCTTAGAATGTTAGCCTGGGCCAGTCCCTCAAGGATGGCCTCCTTAATAAACTTTTCTAAGATCTTCCCCAGGATAGAAGTCAGGCTAATGGGCCTGTAGTTAGCCGGATCCACTCTCCTCCCTTTCTTGAAGATCGGCACCACATTGGCCTTCTTCCAGTCTTCGGGCACTACACCAGAGCGCCAGGAGTTTTCAAAGATCCGTGCCAGGGGCTGGGCTATGACGCTCGCCAGCTCCTTGAGTACCCTGGGGTGCAGGTTGTCAGGGCCAGCTGACTTGAAGGTATCCAGCTTCTCAAGGTGTTCCTTCACGAGGTCAGCATTGATGGAGGGTAGGGGATCCCCCTCACCCAGATTTCCCTGTCCCGTAGCAGGCATGGGCATCCCATGTGACTGATGAAAGACTGACGCAAAGTACCTATTTAATAGGTTGGCTTTTTCCTGGGCATCAGTTGTTAGTTGCCCCATCTGGTTTAGCAGGGGTCCAACATTGCCCTTGCTTTTCCTCCGGCTCCCCACATATCTGAAAAAGGACTTTTTGTTGTCCTTGATGCCTGAAGCTAGTTGGAGTTCAGTTGCAGCTGAAGGAGGAGGATGTTTGCTTGTAATAGGGCCAATTTTGGTTCTAGACTAACTTACGGATTTGGAATTGATTTGACCAATTTGTCTTAGAATATGGAAAAAAAAGTGAGAGACATGCCCTCCTCCCCCCCCCCCAAGCATATGTGTAGGCAGCCAAAACTTTTATTAGCCTTGTTTAGTTTTGTGGGCCCTGCTTATGGTACCTTTCGTCCATACATTTGGTTCCTATCCACATAGTGATAATGCCAATGCTGTCAGGAATAAGGGCTATAAAATAGCTCCCTACCTTTGGGCAGTTCTGTGCATGATATTTCTCATAGATTTCTGCCCCCAAATCAATTACTGAATTGAGTTTAAGTAACCCATGCACCCTCATGCTCCAGTCCTGCAAACAACTGGGATTAGGAGGCCAGAATCTGTCCCTTCTGCTATTGGTAAGTGATAAGAGAATCCTTCTCCCTAAAACATACAGACACATATAACCCACACACGTCATTTCTTCCAGGAAGCATGGAAAAAAATCAGCCTTTGAGAGTGCTTCTGGAAACTAGATATATCGGTGGGGAATTTCAGGGTTAGTATGGTGAAATGCTGTAGAGCTAGATGGATAAGAGCGGGTGTTTGGGTAACTAGATCTGTACATAGTGGCACCCTGAGGGAAGTGCATGTGTGTGTGATGGGACAGCTGGAGGATTCTGAGGCAACCTGCCTAGATGCCTCTGAAAATACAGGTCTCCAAAACAATCTGACCACTGAGGGTGAGCTTCCCTCACCAATGAAGAGGTTCAAGAAATTATTGCCAACTGGCAGCTCATCTCCACCAGAATCAAAAGGAATCAGTGAATATACTAGGGCATGTGCTCCAAATGCCAATGCATTCATTCCCACATGATGCTGTCAAAGGGAAAGAAACTGGTGTATGAAAAATTGGGTGCCCAAAAGAAACGTCAAGACAAACACTTACCTGGTAGAGCAGGGCACACAGAACAGATGGCAGTAACTGCAAATGAAGAAAGAGGAATAGAAGAAACTGGTTTCCACTTTGTATGCCAAATTTGGCACTGGAAGGATAAAATGAACTTGGTGAGTGGGGTGCTTGGGAGTTGAGGGACTGAGGTAGGCACTTCCATCTCACCATCTGTCTTGTCTCCTGTTCCCTCTTCCACGGATGCTGCTCCCTGGTGCCTGTAGGCCAGCGAATGGCACAGAGAGCAGTAGGAGCTGGCAGAGAGGCCATATGGCTTGCCAGTGAGCAATGTCCCTTGTTGCCCAGAGGAATAACTGCTGTGAGGTCCCTTCTTCCTGCAACAGAATCCTCTAGGATTCCAGGAGGAGGTGCCATACAAAATGGCTTTCATAAGTATATTAACAACCTTATAGAAGGACGATGTTGATTGTTGTGGTTGCCTGCTTTACTTGATGCAGGTTACGGTATTACTGGTTAGGGTGTTACGTGCTGTGTTGTGTTAGGGTTGACACTGGTTTTATGAAGAGTTTAGATTACAGATTAGGGTACGATGGTTTGGATAGGAATGATCCTTCAGGCAGGGGGTTGGACTAGATGGCCTCTGGAGGTCCCTTCCGGCCCTAGGCTTCTATGATTCTTTATGACTCATAACTTTAGAATTCCTCTAGCTCCATTTTAATCAGTGGAAGTGATGGGTGATCAGCACCTAAGAAAATCAGTCCTAAAGTGCCTATTTAGGATGCGTTGGGAGTCTGTTTTTCTTCTTGTCAGAGGCACTGTTAGCAGGAATCAACAGTTTCTTACTCAAAAGTTCCTGTGAGAGGGTGAGAAGTTTTTGAATGGTTCAATGCAGAGGCAGCTATAAGTGCCCCTGCCCTAATTCATCAGCTTTTCATAGCATGCAGATGCCCACACAAACAGTCTGGGAAAGCTCTCATGCCCTAGGATATCAGGAGTTCTGTCCATGTTAAACAGCCAGCACTGGCTACATATAACAGAATAAGTTCTAATCTGAAAGGGAGAGGCAGAGGGACACATCAGCAACTGATGGCACCTCCTCTCAGCCACCCCAGATAAAACAAAGAGGAAATCCTCAAAGGTCAGGTTTGTGCAAAAACAAAGCTACTGCCTTACTAGTAAGATGTGCCTCCTCTTCACTACACAGCTCAGCTTAAGATTGAAACCAACAATGAAATCAATTTCTGATTAATCTGTATGCAGGTTCAGTCTCACTGGTTTATAATATTAAATTAGACTTCAGTCCTGCTTTACTTTGGATCCTGAACATAAAGGTTAAATCTTAATACTCCTTGATATTGGAAACTTTTGACTGAAGGTCACAGAACCAGAATTTTTTCACTTTATTTCTCCATTTGCTTAGATTCTGTTCCTGCAGAGTCCTCTTGTACAGCTTCCTTTTTTTAATTCTTCAAGGGATATCTGCCTTTCCATATGCATGTTTATAGCCCATGCTTTTTGTTCCTTGTTTTATCATGCTCTTTGTTGTCTCAGCGTAACCCAGGTATACCCCCTGTCTGCAAGTGGAAGGGATAGGATGGTCAGGCAAGAGTGCTGTAAGAGGGGCCTGCCACTGGGGAGCAGTTCCCTCTTTTCGCTATAGAGCCAGACCGGGACAAAGCACTTAACTATATACAAATGTATTGGTATACAAAATAGATATGAATAAGAGACACTAATTATGTACAGTAGAATTGGTATGTGACACCATATACAAGGACTAAGCCATTAACTCCTGATATCAGTTGGCACATGTAACCTGCATTCAATACATTGCACCACTTCGAAGGACTGAAAAACACAGAACAGGTAACTGGGAGCTCAGTACAGGTGAACTACAGTGCAGGCAATAATTAACCCCCTGCACAGATGAATATTAATGCCCTGGAACAGGCAAGTCAAGGCATCAGCACAGTAAACACATATAAGCATCAACTTAGATAAACTTAGGTAAGTTGAGGCAGTAATAAAATAGACGTACACAGGCAACAATACAGGTAAGTTCAAGTTAGAGGCAGTAAGCATATATAGGCAATGAAACAGGTAAACCAACATAAACCCCCCTAAGGAGTACCCATAACTATATTAACATCAACAGTATGAAACAAACATCAATCATAAAATACGAGGTGTGCTCAGGACCGTGTTCCCTGGAGCCCCTCCCCTTTCGGGCCCAGGATGTGGACACGCCCCCCCTATGATGGAGGAAGATGGAGGCTGCAGACCCTCTCTTCCCAAGGCCACCTCCCCTGTGGGACCTGCTTCCTCAGCAACTCTCACTCCCACTGTGAAGCAGACAAGGCTCGTCCCCTGGAGGCCAGTCCCACAAGGGCCTCTCTCCAGCGGTGCCTCCGGCTCCTCTCGATAGCCTGATGCCCTGCTCTGAGCACCCGGGGCTCTCCTGTTGCCTGGAGCAGCATTGCCGCTGGCTGTAGGCCCACCCAGCCTCCCGCTGGGGCTTCCCCAATTGCCCTGTGCCCCGCTCCAGGTACTGAGAGCTCTGTTGGCTGAGCCAAGCCATACTACCTGGGCTTTGGCTGTCCGGCCTAGCACTGGGGCTTTTCTCCTGGTCTCCGCTCAGGGCTCTGGGGGCTCTTTCTGCAATGCTGAGCTGTGCTAGTGGCTTTAGCTGCCTGGCCTCATGCCAGGACCACTGGCCCGAGCCACCCCAAGCGGCTCCCAGGGCCTGACTCCATGCACTGTTCTTGTGCACTGTGGATGGACCTGAGCAGCCTCGAGCTACAACCAGCGTTTGGGCTCCGTGCACCATCCCTGTGCACCCTGGTGGACCTGAGCGCTGCTCCCAAGGTCTGGGCTCCATGCACCGGTTCATGCACTGTTGGAGCCTCCTGCCACTTGGGTCCCCAAGCGGCAGTGTCTTCAAGGGCTGTCCAGGGTGCTGGCTCCACCCGCTGGGCTGTTCTCCTCAGCTCTTCTGGGCCCCGCTCTTCTTGAGTCCCTCACCATGTCTGCCCCACATGCCAAAAATACTGGACTTTTATTTACACCAGAGACCCCACCTCAAAGTCTGCTGGACCTGCAAAGCACTGTCTTCAATCAGGTCCAGGGACTCTTTGCCCCCCACCCCTCCAAGCAGGGGCAGGGCAAGCCCCTCCCAGCTGTTACCTGATTGGTGGAAATGTTCCACCAATCCGAAGTGTCCTTCTCCAAGCCTGGCTTGCCAGGCAAAAGCAGTGAGCCCGCCACATCAGCTGTTAAAAATTTTAATTCCCCCAAAAGAGAATAATCAAAATGACTGTCATTCAGTGCTGACTTAATGAAGCATGGAAGTAGCACTGGACATTTTTTGTTTGTAGATGACTCTCTCAGCAAATGATCTAGAGCTATTTCTTCAAGCACAGTGACTTACTTTGAACCCTTGCACCTTTGGATGCCTGCAGCAACCAACAGACCTTTTTAGAAAGGTCCGATTAGAAAACAACTGGGCTTGGACCATTACTGATGTCAGGGGTGGCCAATCTGCTGCACATGTGTCACAAATGACATGGGTAGTCTCTGTGTGTGGGGGAAGTGGCAGATGGCTGAGGGGACAAAGCAATAGAGCAGGGAACAGAAAGTAGAGCAGCAGATTGGGCAGGAAGCACGGGGCAGAAACCAAAAACCAGAGCAGCAAATCAGGCAGGGGAAGGGGAACAGAGAGGAACTCAGGGAAAGTGCAGTGCTAATTTGTGGCAGGCCTGCCGAAAAGGTTGGCCCTACTGATTGATGCAGCCAAGCACTGCTCTTTTCCCTACATGTCCAGACTCAGTGGTAAGGAAGCTCATGGTCTGCTAATGAAACCACTTTCAAAGACACTGAAAACTAGTGTCTTCCTTCCCCAGTCCAGGAAAAACTAAGTCTACACCCAAGTCCCTTTTAGACCAGACATGATTTATTACCTCAGACACAAATCCCAGAGTAACATAAATCAGAGCTTCTTCCCAGGGCCAAAGAGGCAAAAGGGCCTGGAAGCCTTTTCATTTGTGCCTCTCTCTTCCCTGAAAGACGGACACACCTATTCCCGTCAACCTCTGATAAATCACAGAACAGGCAGGCAGCTCTTCGCTCTTTCCTGGCAGGTCAAAGACACACTACACTGACTTGTAAAAGAACATAAAAACACAATGTTTCAGTTTCTCCTGAGGGCCCACACCCAATCCAGTAATATCAGCAGTTGATGGCTCAGTCCTTCAAGCCCTTGCCAAAGCAATCCTTGGCCCCATGTGAACAGTCTCACTGAAGCCAATCAGTTGCCTTGCACATATGCCTGCTCACATGAATGAGCACATATGCCTGCTCACACAAGTTTGCAAGATGGGGCCTTTTGTGCATTAATGCTTCTATTGCTGGTATAGGCTCAATGGTGCCTCTCTGGCTTTAAAAAACAGGATTTTCTTTTGTGAAATAAAATCTTCACAAAATCTCATCAGGACAAAAATGGTTCAGGCTTTCCATGTGTTTGGGACCCCAACACATGTACACAAAAGGCCTGTTTTTCGATCAGTGGGAAAGTAAAGTACATTTAGATACAGTTGCCCCTATAGTGATCCTTCTCCCAGCTTACTGCTGCTCCCAGTCTCTTCATGAACTGTACACTTTTATGATTCCACATTTTATAATGTTAGCTCATTAGACCATATGACATCACACTACTGGTGAAGAAGGAATTTTCATCATGTTGCTATGTATCCTCAAGCATTCTTATATTGTTAGCCTTCCTGTACACTTTTCAAACCAAAGTTGGAATATTTTTATAAACAACATCTGAACAGTCTTCATTTATCTGTTACTGAAAATGACCACATCTTAGGACACGTTTTGTAACCAGAGCCGAGTGTTCTGTAGGACCCCCACAGAAATCTGGCACCAAATTCATCCCTTTCTGCAGAACAGCATTTTGGAAACTTAGATTTTACTTCTCAAATAAACATATAAACAAATGATGACCCTTATCTGCAATTATTTGGAACAACCTATATATCTCTCCTGTGCAGCTTTGCCACTTATCAGTAATGCAGCCCCTCCTCTCTCACGCTGGTAATTACCATATGAATTCCATATGTATACCACATAATACACATCACCAGCAAGTATTTGATATATAGAAACAAGTTAGGTTGTAATACAAACCCTGATGAAGTCAATGGAAATTCTCTTGTAATACAAACCCTGATGAAGTCAATGGAAATTCTGTCAGTGACTTCAGGGGTGCCAGAACTTCACCACTAAAGTCCAGTTCTTGACAGAAGATACAGTGAGATATTAGAGATCTGCTCATCTCAAGATTTTACAACAGCTGAACTCGATTTCACTGAAGATATGCCTGACTTCCACCAGTGAAAGTGAGATCTGAATAAGGACTTTGAATTATTATAATACGTTTCCAGATTCTGGGATGACTACTCGCTGCAATGCCACTATGCTAGTGTGGACATATAGGTATAATAATAATAATGAAAACAAAGAGCACAATTCTACATACAGAAAATCTCAACTGCTTCATTTTTGAGGAAATAACATGGATCAGAAGAGGTACATCAGAGAAACGTCACTGTTCCATTATCCTATCCTGGATGTAGGTTTAAAGACCTTCCCCTCCAAAATACGGCCTTTGTTTATAAATGAATATGGCCTTAAAAAGTTGAATATTTATAGTGGTGAACCATGACTACTCCCTGGCAGAGTAGCCATCACTGAGCTTTGCAATGCACCAGAAAAGCTGTCTGCGTAGCAAAAGAAACCACTGCAATCTTGCATCTGAAGTGTAATAAAATTAGTAACAGCCGCCATCCCATAACCAGGTCTTGAAGGGCAGCTGTAGCCTAGTTCTGTAACTGCAATCCTGAACAAACACAATAATTTAGCCTTTTGCTAATTTATGTTGTTATGATATTATATAATAGACATTTCCCCCCACTATCTATTAATGCATGCAGCACATTTCCATTTCATTACACAGCTGATCTGTCAGAACTCTGTATCTTTCTAGCCTTCAAAGGGATTCTGCTGTGCAGAAGCAGAGAACTACTGTAGCAACTGGCTAGAAAACTGATGATAATGAAAGCTGCTCTGCACACCAGCATAAAAAGATCAGAATTGAGAGGTTCAATTTTGGTGCTGTAAAGACAGATACTTAAGAGACTTTGTGAAAACAGGGGAATTCTTGCAGTTTGGAAAAACAAAAAGTCCTGGGATTATGTAGGAGTGTAAGAAATCTGGCCAAGGATCATCTGAAAATAGGAGTTAGAAAAAAAGGCAGGATGCAAGGGAGAATAGAGTAAGGAGGATGAATCAGATGGCAATGATGGCATCAGGGAAGTGTTTGAAATATTTTCTCCGCCTTTCCTAAACACCCTGAGTCTGATAAGCTGCTTAGCATGGGATGCTTCTAGTGAACAGTGTGATCCCACAAACACTTTCTAATGGGCTTAGAGCTTGCTTCTGTGAGTCTGTTGATAAAAACTAAGCCCAAATAAAAGGAGCTTGCAGGACTGGATCTTCAGGTGTCAGTTCAGGAGAGCATTACAGCACATACTTACCTTGCTGCTTAAATTCTTTGAATCCACAAGGAAAGCAGGTTGGTATGTAGTTGCTTTGTCTTGCCTTACCTAACTGCTGCTTCCAAAGTCTCTCCCTTAAGAGCCTTCTGAGGCTAGGGACAGACATTCAAAAAGCTTGAGCCTGAATTAATTCAGTCTTTGCAGGTTAGTCTAACTTGCAAACCTTGAACCAATTTGGAGGTGGACAGATGTTCCCTTCTCAATCCAGAAATGCCGGCACATGCCTGCAGTGGCTCAGGCTAGAAGCGAAGAGGGGTGGGGAGAGGGTGCTAGAATATCCCTCCCTTCCCTTGGACAGTACTGAGTTGGGAGGGGAGAGGCATGGTCAGGCCCCGGCAAGATGATTCTGTTAGCTCAGCGGGGGGAATTGATAACAGTGTATATTACCCCATTACGAAAACAATTCAGGGACATTACAAGCTACCTGTTGATTCTGTCTTTGTCAATGCAGGGACGCAGGCCAACATGGTGTCTGCTAGCTAATACACAGATACCTCTCAGCAAGACAGAGGGGAGTGGGGAATGCCTGCTTAGCTGGGAGTGGTGAGGGGGTTGGGTGGGGGGAAGCCTGCAAGACTCTGAGGAGCTGCAGCCAGGGAGAAGAGGGGAGGGGCCAGCTCTGCTGTAGAGCAGAGAGCCCTGCCCAACCCGGAAAGCATGCTGGGATGCTGGGGGAGTCTGATTTAACTTAAACCAGCAAGGGGTCTGGGACATAAACCAGTTTGACCCAACTCAGTTACGTCTGATACTACATTTAACCAGGTTTATCTCAAACTGGTTTCAGCCATTTTCAGACTGGTTTATGTGCACTGAACATCTGTTCTGTTACAGGTTTAAACCAGCTTTTGATCACTAAAACTGGTTTATATGTAATGTCTGTCTCTAGCCTGAATGTCCAGCAGAGGGACCTCTACCAGGCTCATGACAGTAAAGAAATGGAGGTGGACTATTATAACGGTATTACTAAATTATGTATTAAACTTAAGCATTTAAGACATGTTTTATATTGAGAATACATACATTGAGCAACATGCTCCACAGCTGTTCACCTTGCATAATTGCTGCGCCCATGCAAAATAGATGTAAAATACTAGATCTGAAAAGGTAATGTTTTATATTCACCATGTACAGAGATGAATGACTTGGCTGTGGAGAATCAGGGTAATTTTTCTACTCCAGAAAAGCTACAAAGAATGCAAATATCCTTTATACTGAAAGAGCCAGAGGTGGTGAAACAGACACTCAATACTACAAAGTAGAATGAACTTCGTGAAGAATCTAGGATAGTGCTACAGCATAAACCCATGAATTATTTTAAGTTTTACTTAAAATGATAAAAAGGGGTAATTTAAAAATTACAAATGTGTTTTACTGTCTCAGGAGTCTAAATCCATTTTCAAAAGTGTCGTGGGCTAGTAGAAGTTTATGTTTCATTTAACACTAGTGGGATGTAGGCTCCTAAACTGAATTTGGACTTTGCATTTAATAAAACATTTTTTAAAATGTTTCCATAGTTCTTACACATGCAGAGGGAAACAAACAACACAAAGCAAGACAAGCAGAGTCCGATTTTCCTTCGAACAGTGTTTCTCAAACTTGTTAGACTCAAGGAACCCCTCAGAAAGTGCTCTTAGGTTTCACTCATTTTGTTGCATACAGAAAAATGACAGAGGAATTCTTCTGTTGCAAAGAACTCAGAAAGTCCACAACAGACCAGAATGTTTCTGACACTGTGGATATGAAATCTCTGGTTTTAGCTTGTGAATTCTGTGCAAGTGTTTGCACACTTAACAAAGCTGATATTATGTGGCATCCAGGGCACTGTTAAAAGGATTTTACGGCACTAGAGTGTGCCACAGCAGCCTGATTGAGAACCCTTGTTTAGAGCTTTCATGTTGTAGAAGTCAGTTTGAACACCTGAATAAGATGTACAGTACTTGAACTCTGCAACACTTGATCTATCAATTTACACCTATTTCCATGGGAATTCAAAGCCAGGATGGGCTCCTTCTGGCAGCAAATTCAACATCTAACCCTTTCCCTAAGAAAACAGAAATCTGGGCATGGACTCAAATCTGGAATATGATGATAAATTCATTGCCGAACTTTGCTCAAGATCAGTGTAGTCCCCGCAGCTCATTCTCCACAGGCCATTCTGTCTGAACAAACTTTATACTTAAGTAGAGCCCTCTCCCTCTCTTTGAATGGTTTAAAAACATTTGGGGAATTGCTTTACATTTTTGCACAGCACTGGACATGTGATCTGAAAAAGAACCATGCAGAGGAAAATAGGGGGGCCCATTCTGGCCCAAAATAGGGGGGCCCATCCTGACTCTGAAGTACCTTTCCAAACCAGTTTGGGACTTATCTCCCAATATTCAAGTCCTTGTGTCTTTAAAGTAAACAGAGGGTGTATCTACACGCAATGCTTTACTGCTTAGTAGATTAGTCGACTGTGGAGTAAAGCTTCACCATCTACATGTGCTCACATTTACTGCACAGTAAATCAGTCTACTGAGCAGTTAGCTACTACCTATAAATAAAGGTAGTAAACTAACTGCACAATAAAACACATGTAGACACTGGTCAAGAGCAAATTTGCTCCTGGTCAGCCTAGCCAGCAAGGGGCCACAAGGGACCAGGAGCTCTCTGTCCCCGGTCCTGGAACTGCTCAGCTCCCCCCATAGGAGCTTTTTCCCTCCTGTTCTTGCTCCTTGTCTGGAGCTGGCTGCTCTAGGGGATGATCCTCACTTGTCCCCTAGGGCAGCTGCTCCTCACTGTGGTGAATTCAGCTGGCTGCTCTGGGGAACTAGTGGGGGCTGGGAATCCAGCCCTTGCTTGTCCCCCAGAGCAGCATTTCTCAACCCATGGGTCGCAACCCAAAAGTGGATCACAAGAATATATGAAAAGGTTGTAAACAAACTTTAAAAATGGATTCTCCTTTAAAGGAGAAAAAATGTGGGAACCTGTGGCTTTTCCCTTTCATGCTGTCAGAGTTCCAGCCTGCAAGGGACTGCTTTGTGCCCCCCATACCTCACACACACCCTCTCCCACCCCACACACTGTGGGGCTGGAGCCTGGGGGCAGTGGGTCAGGGGTGAGGGGCACTGGGTCAGGGCTGGCCATTGATGTTTACAAATGGGTTCTGGTACAAAAAATGTTGAGAACTACTGCCTTAGTGCAGCCAGCTCCGTGGACTGCTAGCCCTCGCTTACTCCCCAGAGCACACAGCTCTGTGCAGCATGGAGCTGGCTGATCCAGGGAGGACTGGATTCCCAGCACCCACACCCTCCCCAGAGCAACCAGCTCTGTGCCAAGCAGGACAACTGCCAGAGCGCCCCATGCTCCCCTGCCCAGAAAGAGGGCCATCCACAGCTGTGCTACACCCTAGACAGCTCCCAGCAAAACCCCTGCCCAGCAGGAAGCTTGCTGGCAGTTGTGTGCCTGGATGTGCATGGGACCAGAAGAATTCTGCCCACTGCAGGCAGCTCTCCTAGCCTCGTGCAATCAGGTCCCCTCTGAATGTGCATGGGGCCAGGAGACAGCTGCCATTACAGCTGGCAGAGCTCCCTTAGCCTCATGCCCACTGGGACCACCCCATGCTCCTTGCCAGCCCCTGGGCCAGCCTGGAGCTCCCCCAGCTGCTGCAGGGTGGCAGAGCAGGATGGGAGCAGCTTTGCACCAGACTGCTCCCATTGGGAGCAAATTTGCTCCCATGAGGGAGCACCTGGAGACATGCTCCCCTGTAGGCTTACTGCACAGTAAGCCTACTTTGAATTAATAGCACATGTGGACATGCCCAGAATGCATCTTGGTTGCTTTGAAGTCTTCTGATACGATACCGATTTTTATGTTAATTTTAAAGTCTTCATGAGCTGGGTACTTCCAGCTATAAACAACAGCATATTATAGTCACCAGGTGTTCTAGCCAAGCTTGTGGTCAGGAGATGAATGTAACAGACATTCACATTAAAGTGGCCTGCCTTCATGAATGTATTACTTAAAGATAAATCTACAATAGGGCAAACTGTTTCATTACAGTAAAAAGAAAGGAAGTCCCACAAAGGGCAAACAGCCTTCTTTCTCCCTATGCTCTTGTTTTCGTCAAGCTATATGCTTGTTTATACAGACAGAAGCTGTGTACGATGTCTAAAAATGATGCCAGCATCATAAGAGACCAAATGCTAGATGTCTGGTGTATCAGCCTCCAACTTCAAATCCAGGAATGAGTAATCCAAGCCAGAAACTCCCTAGCTTGTTTACTGTTAAACAGAGCCCTTTGCTTCAATATATTTTTGGATTTACAATGACTTTATTTTTTTAAAAAGTCTCATAAAAAGCAAAAACAGAAAGAAATGTGCTATTATAGTGACAGTAAAGAATTCAGTATTAGAACCCTAGTGAAAGGAAGGTCACTGGTGAAAGCTACAGAGCTTGATAGTGTCAGGTGAACCATTCTGGAAAAAAATACACCAGGCTTCTGGAGCTAGCTGATGCACTGACTAGGATGGAATCATGCCCATTTATCCCCATGTCCCTTTGTGTTTCAGAATGAAAGGAGTTTGTTTAAGGAAGAACAAACCTATGATACTCAAAGAGTTTATACATTTCAATTTGCTACAGAGTGAAACTGTGGCAAAGCGTTTGTTTGGGTTTCCGGTTTTAAACTCTGCTTCTGTGGCTAACCAGTGTGGCAGTGCAGCTGGGAAAGTCTGAGTTGTGTTCTAAAAGACTGGACCTCCATTCTGGTTTGCAGTCCAGAGAGACCAGTACCAAGCATCTCAGAGCCTCAGGGGCAGTGCACGCAGCTGCTGCGTCCTACTGCAACACAGCGGAGGTGTCAGGACTTGAGGCCTTCACTTGAAGAACATTTACATAAAAGAAGATGAAGGCCTTAAAATCAAGTTCAGGGGCCTTAGTCCATGTCCAAGAGAAAAGGAGTATTTCTAATTCTAAACTGAATAGGTAACATCTTAAAGTAGAAGTATTTTCTAAAAAATAAATCATTTAAAAATATACAACGTAACATGTTTCACATAGGCTTCTTCTCTAAAAACATGCCTGTTACAGTCTCCTTTGCCAAGGGAGCTCTCATTTGAGTCTGAGAAAAGGATGACTCAGATTCTCAGTTCCCTGCTGTCAAGCCATTGAACTGGCTTTGCAGCTAGTCCAGTGGGACTGCTGTTGAGAAGCAGCAATTGAGTGAGGAGAGCAGGGAAGGTGGGTGGATTATCCTGAGGGCCTGGTTGGCGTTCTGAATATTTCCACTTGCACTAAATTGAAGGTGCATGCACATGTATATGAAGGTGGAGCATGGGCTGAGATTCCATAGCTGGGTGGCAATTCCAGGGAGAAGGGCAGACTGTATAACATTCATTTTTAAATCAACTTGGTTGGGGAATGTAATGTTGTAGCAATGAGTTGAGCAAGCAGCAGTAGCACAGCATGTTCAGAAATGCTGCTCTAAGATATGCCTGCTCTTGTTTTTGGCATTGTGCAAGAGTTGGCAGATTCTAATAATGGCAGCCAGGTGTATTCCCTTGAGCTCATCAAGTTGGCAAGCAGCCTGGGAAACCATGCTCGTGAGAGAGGAAAAAGTCTTCCAAGTTTTCAACCCCAGCCAAAGCTGGGAGGATAGTTGGTGGTATAAAATAATAAAGCCACTCGTTTCACTTTAGCTGTAGAGAAACCTTGAAAGAAGAAGATCAATGCCATTATTTCTCTCCCTCTGCCAACTAATGTAGTATGGAATCAGATGTCTTTTGACTTGCATACCTGTTTAACAGTCGGGTACACCATGGTTTCACTGCCACCCTGCCAAGCCTAGGACAGCTGCTGAAAAGCATGCCCTACCCGGTTGCTCCCATTCAGTATGCACCAAAGCCAGGCAGTGTAGCCAGATTTTCACTGCCCTAAACACATGCTTGAGCTTATGTCAGGCTCTCTGTCTTGGACATGTTTCTTGGCTACTTTGCTTGTTAGACAATGCATGCTTAAAGAATCAAAAAATTGCTCCAACATGCACAAGCCTAGTCAACATCAGTCTTTGAATTGTAGTGTTCTTTCAATCTCATCTCAGGAGGTGACTAAAATAAGTTTTCCCACTGACTTTGGGTGATGGGAATGGTAGAAAGTCTTCCCTTCCAAGGTTTCTCCCGTTTTCTATCCTAGTTCAAGCTAACTAGACCTGGGAGATTAACACAATGAGGTACTAACATAGCACCCGTTGCAAAGGGGATAGAACATGGACCTATCATTACAATATGCAACTGGGTCTCAGGATTCCTCAGTTCAGTTCCTAGTTCCACTCTGGTCTCTTTCTCTATGCCTCCTTTCCTCCATTGGTAAAACTCCTCCTTTCTTCCCTCCCACACTTTACCCATTTTGCCGAAGGATACTGTAAAAACTTTGGGACACAGACTATCTTCTATTTTGGGTGTGTAGCACTTGACATAATAGGGCCCAAAGCTTTGTTGCGGCTTTTAGGTGTTACTGCAATGCCACTACTAAATATTTAATCCAAGGTATTGTTACTGTGATACCTTCACCAACACATAGTGCTTAAGTGTGAGTCATGATAGATTAGATTAGTAGCAAGTAGGATTTCAATTTTCAGGGTAAGATTTTCAGGGGCACCTAGATGTCTAAATTCATTAGATGTTTTGAAAACAAGGTATTCATTTTCTTTAACAAATTTTGAAAATCCCTAAATTTAGACAATTCCAGGGAGATTAAATCCTGGCCTAACTTAGTTTTATTCACTGGCTGATTTTCTCAGAACGGGCCTCAGAGACTTTTCGCCTGTCTCTTACTGGAGCACTTTGTTCACAGCCCCTTTTCTATTATCATACCCTAAACTGAAGAAACAACAGCAGGTGAAATCAGTAACCTTGGAAGGATCTGTTAAACAGTCCCAGCTTTTCATGACATGTGCTAAAGTTGCTGGAGGCAAGTAGGTAGGGAGAGTTTTGTTAAAAAGGAATAAGGAACTAATCCGTTTTGCAGGACGTTCTTTCATCCAGTGTCCACAACTTCACTTAGGGATGGGAGGATGAACCAACTGTCCTTTGTCAGGCCTTCCCAGTGGAAACAGGACACCCTGTATGAAACTCCCTTCCTGGTGCCTGACTGTCAGACACCCTTGGGTGGCTATTTTCAGAATGACAACTTCCCATAATCTGAGTCATTTTGTTCATGACCATGTAGCTTCCATAGTTTCTCTCTTTTTTCACAGATGGGGAAGGGTGGGGATGAGTGGTTCTTGAGAGCTCTGTAGCTTGGCTACTGAACATGGTTTTTCATTCCTAATTTTATTTTAAGTACAACAGGGACATTTTTGGCAACGGACGCTTGGTAAATTAGTGAAATAAGCTCACAGAGCATCACATAATGTTGGAATGCTAAAACACTGCTGCCAGTGAAAACAGAAGCCAGAAAAAAGTAAAAAAAAAATTCCCCTCTCCTGAAGCAACACAGTCCTAGTGGAAAATGAGGGAAGGATGAACCCCTAAACAATCTGAAGAAAACCATGATAAAAGAGGAAGAGAAAACCATTCATTTGTAAAGAATTAATCAGAATTGCCTATGGTAGCAGGCTGGCCAGGACCTCCCGAGACCCAAATTTGGGATGTAAATGGAAATGGGTGAGGTGGCCTCACCATAAAATATCTTACAAATGCCACCAGAGGCCAAACAACCAGGGTCTGTGGCCTGGGTGGTAGTGAGGCCTTGGCCGGCTGTGTTGGTAGATGTGGCTGCCATTCTTGCACCCTCTCTAACTGCTCATTACACTACTGAATGCCACTGTACATTGAGGACTAGCAGAGCTGGCTCAAGAAAGGTTCAAGACTAAAGTAAAAGGAGGTTTACAACTTCCAGTTGTTAATGCTCTGGGTCAGGGACTATCTCTCTTCTGTATGCATTTGCTTAACACCTAGCACTAGGGAGTCATTGTCCTTGAAGTGGATTGCTAGGTACCCTGGTAATGCAAACAAAAGATTGAAGTACATTGGTAAAGCTCTCTGTGTTAAACTGACATAAATAGCACAGAGGCAGGCAATTATTTTGGGCAGAGGGCTGCTTACTGAGTTTTGGCAAGCCATTGAGGGCCACATTACGGGCAGCCAGGGGCAGAAATATATTAATTTTCTAAATTTTTAGGGGCCCTGTGGGCCAGATAGAATGGCCTGGTGGGCCACATCCAGCCTGAGGGCCGCATTTTGCCCACCTCTGGCATAGCACCTGCCTGCCTCATGAGGATCATTTATGAGAGAAACATGCTTTCTTTGTGATGTAGCAACAGAAGGAAAAGAAAAGAAAAGCAGGTTTCACCTTAAGAAAGTCTGGAGGTTTTCATGTGACTACATGTTCTCAAATCTACTGTAAGGATGAGGCCACTGACACAAAAAAAAAAACCTGATCTGAATCAGTGATAAGCAAAACCAAGGGATTCAAAGCCATGGTTCACTCCCTTTGCTCCAACAATCTGGTTGGAAAGATTATCTCATCAGCTTTCTGGCTATGTGTTCAGGTTTACCTAGAGAAGAATTATCATCATGAGACCAAGTTTTGTAGAGATATTCCTGTAGTCCTAACTCTGATTCTATACAATCTGTGGCAGGGAGGGAGAGGTAACTGAATATTTTCAAACCAATAAATAAATAAAAAGGATCAATGCAGCATTGGTCTCAGTTTTGAGCAAAATCTCTGGTTGGTTGTGAATCTAATCTCAATTACTTTGCTTGCATGCAACCTTTACTCATTGACCAGCAGCAGTTATGAAAAAAGAGAAGATCTGCTGGATGATTATATTCACACCCTACCAGTGTGCAGCTGTTCCTCCTGAATCAAACTTTCATTCAAAAATGTTACAAAAATCATGAGGGGCATAAAACATTTAATAGAGTATTGGGGATTCTCCCAACTTTCTTGAGATAGTTCATTGTCCTTAAAAATCTCACTTTCAGGAATTTCTTCCTGAAATACATGCTGTACTTTCCTTTTCAATGTATTGCTTCTAGGTATGCCCCCATGTACCATCTTAAAAATTCTCTCCATCCTTAGTATTTATAACCTTTATTTACTTACAAGCTATTGTTGTGTCTTGTAAATTATTTAAAGACATTTGAATCACTGAATTATAAACATAATTAAAATTGGGATCCAGTGTAATTTAACCTATCACTGAAACTGCTGAATACAAATCACAGGAAGCGTCATTCACTTCCAGTCAGGTCAATGGCAATATTTTCATAGACTTTAGTGAGGGTAGGACCCATCCCAAGATTATCAAGTCTGAGTGTCTCATTGTATTTCTGTACACAGTGATACTGCCTTGCTTCAACATTTATATTAACAGAATCATAGACAACAAGGGTTGAAAGGGACCACAGGAGGCATCTACTTCAACCCCATGCTCAAGGCAGGACCATACCCAACTAGATCATCCCAGCCAAAGGTTTTCTAGCTGGGTCTTAAAAACCTCCAAGGATGGAGCTTCCACCACCTCTCTGGGTAACTTGTTCCAGGGCTTTACTACCCTCCTAGCGAGAAAAGTCTTCCTAATAATACCAAACCTAAACTTCCCTTGCTGCAACTTGAGACCATTGCTCTTTGTTCTATCATCTGTCACCACTGAGAATAGTCTAGCTCCATCCTATTTTGAACCCCACTTCAGGTAGATGAAGGCTGCTATTAAATCTCCGCTTAGTCTTCTCTTCTCTAGACTAAATAAGCCTAGTTCCCTCAGCCTGTCCTCATAAGTCATGTGCCCCAGCCCCTTCACCATTTTTGTTGCCCTCCACTGAATTCTCTCTCCAATTTGTCCGCATCCTTTCTGTAGTGGGGGCCCAAAACTGAACACAGTACTCCAGATGGGGCCTCACCAGTGCTGAATAGAGGGGAATAATCACTTCCTTTGACCTACTGGCAACACACCTACCAATTCAGTCTAGCATGCTGTTAGCCTTCTTGGCAACAAGGGCACACTGCTGGATCATATTCAGCTTATTGTCCACTGTAATCCTCAGGTTCTTTTCCGCAGAGCTGCTCCCCAGCCTGTCCTGGTGCATGGGAATGTTCCATCCTAAGTGCAGGACTTTGTGTGTGTTCTGGTTGAACCTCATGAGATTCATTTTGGCCCCATCCTCCAATCTGAATAGGTGACTCTGAATCCTAGCGCTACCCTCCAGCATATCTACTACTCCCCACAGCTTAGTGTCATCTGAAAACTTGCTGAGAGTGCACTCTATACCACCTTCCAGGTTGTCAATGAAAATATTGAATAAAACTGGCCCCGGGACCAACCACTGTGGCACTCCACTTGATACCGCCTGCCAACTAGACATCGAGCCATTGATTACTACTCTCTGAGCCTGATGCTCCATCCAGTTTTCTATCCACCTTACAGTCCATTCTTCCAGCCTGTACTTCCTTAGCTTGCCTGCAAGAATGTTGTTGGAGACTGTATCAAAAGCCTTACTAAAATCAAGGGGCATCACATCCATCAGTTTCCCCACATCCACAGAGCCTGTCACCTTGTCATAGAAGGCAATCAGGTTAGTCAGGCATGACTTGCCCCGGTGAATCCATGCTGACTGTTCCTAATCACCTTTTTCTCCTCCAAGTGCTTAGAAATGGATTCCCTGAGGATCTGCTGCACGATTTTTCCGGGGAATGAGGTGAGGCTGACTGTTCTGTAGTTCCCTGGATCCTCCTTCTTCCCTTTCTTAAATATGGGCACTATGTCTGCCCTTTTTCAATCACCCGGAACCTCTCCTGGTCGCCATGAATTTTCAAAGGTGATGGCCAGTGGCTCTGCAATCACATCAGTCAACTCCTTCAGCACCCTTTGGTGCATCCCATCTGGCCCCGTGGACTTATATATGTCCAGCTTCTCTAAATAGTCCCTAACCTGTTCTTTCACCACTATTGACTGCTCACCTCCTCCCCAAATTGTACTGCCTGGTGCAGTAGTCTGGGAGCTGACCTTGCCTGTGAAGACTGAGGGGAAGTAGGCATTAAGTACTTTAGCCTCTTCTGCATCCTCTGTCGCAAGTTTGCCTCCCTCTTTCAGTAATGGACCCACACTTTCCCCGATTCTCTTCTTGCTACCAACATACTTGTAGAAATCTTCTTGTTACCCTTCACATCTCTTGCTATCTGCAACTCCAATTGTGCTTTGGCCTCCTTGATTTCATCCCTGCATGCCTGAGCAATGCTCTTATATTCTTCCCTAGTTATATGTCTAAGTTTCTACTTCTTATAAGCTTCCTTTTTATGATTTAGTTTATTGAAGAGTTCCCTGCTAAGCCAAACTAGTCTTCTGCCATGCTTGCTAGTCTTCCTGGTCAACAGGATGGTTCATTCCTGCACTCTCTGTAAGGCTTCTTTACAGTACAGCCAGCTCTCCTGGACTCCTCTCCCCCTCAGACTGGCTTCCCAGGGGATCCTGCCAATGAGTTCCCTTAGTGAGTTGAAGTCTGCTTTTCTGAACTCCAGGGCCCTTACTCTGCTGCTCTGCATCCTTTCTTTCTTCAGGACCCTGAACTCTTATCATCTCAGAAAGGCTGGAAATTACCCTTTTTGGACAATGAGATCTTGGATTAGAGCTGCTCTAACCAAAACAAGAGGCTTGTTTTTCAAGCCTGATTCTGAAAATCTGGACTCACCTGAGAAACCCTTCTGAGGTCAAGAAGGCCACTTTCTCAAAGTAGAGCCTGCAGAACAGGTCCCTTACTTTGGGCCCCTCCACATGCATTTTCACATATGTGCAAAACTATATATACTTTAAAAATACACAAAAGAAAAATACACTGATGGGAAGGGCTCTGTAAGCTATTGGTTTTGTCACAAAAAGATAAAATATAAAGGGAAGAGATATTTTAACACCCTGGTCATATGTAAAAGCTGTCATAAAATGCAAAATATTAATGGCCATTTTCATTTTCTCACTTCTTCCACTGAAAAAGATGCTTGTAATTCAGCACCCTTGTAAAGTCTGAAGAAGGGCATGTTTTATCTCATGAATGTACATTACAATATTAATTCTGAAGTAACAGAGCCCCATGTCAAAAAGAATCTTGCCTGGAAATCTCTCTCTCGTACAACTCCATAATAATAATTCACAGGCAACAGAACAGCTCTAGGAAGCTACGATAGGAAATTATTTTTTCATGAGCCATTCCAGATGAAAATGAACTCTTGAGAAATAAATTCAAATACTGGCTGGAAATGTTCATATTCTTAGTGGGCTCTCAAATTAGCTAACCTATCTTGTAATAAAGCAGAAGTATTCAGTGCACAGTCATCTTTACTTTCTAGTTCCAAATGATATGTTATTTGCTCTTTGTATTTTCTCTCAGTGGGAGTTGGGGCTGCTCAGCACCTCTCAGGCTTTAGTCCCATATCCTGACTTTTGAGTATAATACAGTCCAGGTTGTCAATGGGGGGGGGCGTTATTAATTAACTTCAGAAGAATTTTGCTCAAAAGAATTAAACCAGTCACAACCATGAACAATGCTGGCTGTACGTTCTCCCCCGAGAGAACTACAACACCATGAAGTTAACATCTGTCAGCTCAAAGAGTATGTTATGGGTCTCAATGTGGGCATGCTATACAGTAACCTTTTATTTCAGGAGCTGGCAAGAGTTCCTTTTTGATCTTGAGACATCTGTAAGCAGCACTGAGTATATCTAGTCCTGAATGAATCCACTGCAAGAAGGCTTCCATAATAAGAAAAAGGCTTCTCCTCCTCCCCACCTCACTGCATTGTCCTTAGATGACATTTATACAGATCAGAACACCAGCTTCAAAGCCACTTGTCTTCTTGGCATTTTACTAAGTCAGTACACTGAGTTTACTATATAAATGGACAATAACATTTCATAGCAACATGTTATCCTGGGTCTTTGCAGCAAAGCAAATCAAGTAATAATAATAACCTGTTTCCACAAAGATGGCACAGTCTAAACTCAAATGATGTTTTTATTTGCAAAAGCTGAACTTCAGTAGTCTTATTTTACTCTAGTTATAGGACCTTATTTTACTGTAGTTAGCACCCGGGCTGGAGATGAATCTAATGGAAACTCGAGAAGTTACAGGACAGACATTCCTTCAGCATTTTTGCCAAACATCAGGATTAGAACATCAGCTGCTCTCAAATGGAGCTGTCACCATTCATTTGAACCTTCTCAGGGTTATGGAAATAACACAGGTACTGCCTCAGCTGGTGTAAACTGGCATCATGCCTTTGGGACCAATATTGATTTGACTGAATAAATCCCAAGATTCCATCTGAAACACTTAGATTAAAACAAATTATTTATTTAACCTAGGACAAATTCTGATTTCCCCCCATACCCTAGGGTGATGTCATATTCTGTGAGTTGTCCTGTTGACATCAGTGAGTCTACATGATGAGCAAGGGTGAGAAAATTTGCCTTTATATAAGAAAGAGGCAGTCTTTCACAGTTAGTTAAAGGCATGTGATGGGTCTAGTGGGGTATAGGGAACTGATGCACATATTCATTTTGTCATCTTTAAAAAGACAGCCTTTCTTAAAAAAAAGAAAAGTATGTGAAAGGGAAAGCAAATCCTATTAGTGTGCCTTACAGACAACTTGGGATGCAATCGTTTCTGAAGGTGGTAAACGATAAAAATCCTTGCAGCCTCTGCTTTACATTTTTTGTCTGTGTTACTATATATGGCAGACAAATGTAAAGACAGGCTGAATGCATAATAGTGCAGCACCAGGGTTAGCATTTAGTAACTCAATATGCTATACCAGAAAGTCTCAAAAGCCTAAACCAGATATCCAGCACCTGCACATCTCCAGTTAGAAAGAATCATTTTTGCACTCTCCACACTAGCCAGAGGGCCAGTTCCTTACTCAATGAACATGCCACCCACATACACAATCCCCTAGAGTATTTATGGTCAGATAGCAGAATAATTATTAAATTGAAAAATGCACAGTAAATGTTTTCGGGAATCCCAAGTAGGTATTTAACACAATAAGGACCATCAGTTGGAGGAAAATCATTTTATCCTTTTTCCATATGTATTATTCAAATCTAAATATAACTGATGTTTGAATGAAGTGAAATCCTGCCTGGATTTTTCTTATCAACATTACCACAGTATGGATATTTTCAAAAATAACATGCATTGAAAAATGGAATCATAATATTGCTTCTTAAATGCCTAAAACAAGGAGGAAACACCTCACTCCTGTTTCTTCTCTCTCAGCCTAATGTCACCTCCTGTCTTTAGGAGATGCTTTGGGGAAGAATAGCTTACATGTAAACATAATAGTAAAGATCCCAGTATCAGATACAATGCTGACTCTTCCTGTGCAGTCAACCACAAACCATATTCAGTTAAGTCAAGAGCATTGTGGCCTTGTGAATATGAAACTGCGTTCGGAGTTAAAAACCATACTTCTTTTCCTGTCACTTATTGTGCAACATTGAGACATTTGCTTCACCTTTCTGCTCCTATCCTCTTTCTCCGTTGTCTCTTAGGTTGTAAGGGTTTGGGCCACATCTCTTCTTTTATTATTTGTGTATGGACAGCACCTTCCACTAAGCGCTATGATTGTAAATGGCTCTTCTGTGTGCTACCACAGGACTTGTCTATGCAGGGAGCTATTCCTGATTAATTCCCCATAAAGACACTCTAATTTTACAATAAGAATACTTTATCCCATATTACCGTTATCCATTTTTGGATTAAGAGTGCCTTATTCCAAATTAATTTAGACTGTGTCGGCTCAAACTCATTCAGAATAAGGAACTCTTATTCTAAAATAAGTGTGTCCACACAGGGAGTTAATCAATAACAGCTTTTCTGCTTTCAAATGACATCTTATTTTAATATAAATTAAGTTGCCTGTGTAGACAAATGCATAACCTCAATAAAACTCATTTTGCTTGTTTTGCTTTTCTGCTGCAATCAGTTTGACAGTAACTAGCTGACACAATGCTGAACACACCTTGTTTTTAGCTAACCATTTCTCAGAACCATTTTTTCAAATGCAATAGGATTTCATAGCAAGGGCAAGCCAAGAGTGTAGTTACCCCGCCCTTTCATTTCCCAGCTCTTTTTCTCTATATTTCATTCTCTCCTATCTGAAACTGTCAAACAACAGAAGACATTACAGATGCTGCTAGTCTTCCAAACTACCTGCCCGTGGCTGCCCTCCTATGCCCCAGAAGACTGAACTGGAGAGAGAGTCCAAATTCACAGCACAGGAAGAAGCACAGTAAGCAGCCCTGGTGGGTCAGACTGAAGCACAAGGAAGTGTCTGAAATCTAAAGGAATAATGTGGTCAACGAAAGTCATCCAGAAACATAGCTCTGAGCTCCAACTGCTCCCTCACCTTTCTTCTCTGACCTTCTGCTTCACAAAGTCTAACCAAATGTCCAGTAGCAAGAGCACGGGAAAGAAGAGATAACATTGTGTCAGTATTCGGTACAGCAGGCTTGGGACAACTAAGGACAACTAAATACTCCAGCCATGTTGTCCTCCCCTTGTACACTGCCAGGATGCTTCATGCTCCTTTCTTTGAAGACAGTCTTGTACCACAAGCTAAACTAAAGGTTTTCACAGCCAGATGTTTAATGAGGGCTTGTACCAACAGTGATACATGGGCTACAACAAGGTACAGGATTGAAACTGCCTTATCTAAGAAGGTTACAGTTGTCTGTGGGGGGCGGGGGGGGGGTTCTGTACAAATCTAACAATTAAGGATGGATGGGTTTGAACAAAAACTTCAGGGCCAAATATCCCCAAACTTTGCAGTGTTCGAGCTTCAGGTCCAAATTTTGTAGCTGATCCACTATTTTAAATTCTGCTGGGAGCTAAATGTGAAGCTTGAGAAATGCTACTGATGTCATTGGACTTACTCTTGGTCATGTGCAGTATAACTAAAGGCAAGATTTAGTCCAATGACATTCTGTCGCATTTTAATAGCTTTCCTTAGCTAATGACCACTCCACTTCACAAGCATCAACAGATTATTCTGCAGATGCAATGGTTCCAGTAGAGTCCTGCCTTACAGGAGCAGGACAAGCTGACAACACACAGAGGTGGATACATTTTTCACTTGAGTGCTTTCTTGAAACTGGGAGATCTCTGCTCTGTTCCACAGCTGCTGCTATTAGACAAACAGATGTCAGCCAGTAACCCACCAGGATACAGCAGCATCCCCTTGGGGACAGGCCTTTTTTGTTCCTTTGGAAATCCTATCACTCATTTCCTCCACCCAAATAACAAGCACTTGTTATCTCACAACTGTACCATACTATGAGCTGGGAAGTTCAATGAATTACGAGAATATGATGCCCTTAGAATAAGGAGCTGTGACACAAAACAAACTAGCATGTTTAACCATCAGGAACTGGTGTGAATTTGAATGGGACATAGAAGTGCATGTGTAAAACAAGGAACACGTGATAAATCCTTTAGGCAGTGCTAGCAACATAGATACTAAATGATTTAACGCATCAGAAACAGTGTCTGAAGGAGTATGTTGAGGACAAAGATACCGGAACGAGGGAAGAGTGAGGTGAAGGCTGGCAAGAACTGGGACAAGGATCTGGGATCTGCTCCCTATAACTTCACAGGAGCCGAAGGAGGACCTAGTGCCTTAATCGCTTCTCACTCCTGTGATGATTCTTCCAGTATAAAGTTGAGGTTGATTAGCAAGGCAAGGAAAACTTACACTGCTGTTGCCAGTACCATACTTAGCCTGTGAACAAATTAAATACTCCAGCTTTGAGGACTGTCAGTCTGTCTCTACTTGGGCATGACATTTTCTAAATTAATTAATCAAAGTGAAAGCATATTATAGTCAAATTCAAAATCGTAGCCCCAATTTCACAACAGCCTGATGTACCACATTAACTCCCACTTCGATTACTTTCATCCCAGTGTTTTTCATTATAGTACACCAACTGGGCTCTGCACCTACAGGGTCATTAGGCACTAACTGCTAGCTTTTCATGGCAGCAGGGACATAAATCAGCTCAGCCATTTTTAAAGGGACCATTTAGGAGGAAATTATTAATTTGTAATCATTGAGAGTGAATGGGAAACAAATTAACTAAACAAAAGCTTTATTCTCTTGTAACGTCTTTAAGGATGGAAGGGAGGGTGGGGAAAGAAGGATTTCTTAATAATGGTTTAATTAACAAAAAATGTAAATCTATGCAGTAAATGGAGCAAGAAAAGTAGCAGCAGAACTGCAGCAGTTACACACTGCATTTGTATATTAGCATCCATTTGTATTACCTGTCTATATAATTGCACCTCAGATAATAATTAGTAATGTGTCTTCTGTAAAGCTAGCATCACTCTACTCCAGCTATATAACAATTTGCACTTTAGGGAAGAGATAGTAGCAGTCAGACATTTTAAGATTACTGTATTAAACACTGGGACTATATCCCTCAAAGCCATTCTCCTTTTCTGGTTTTACAGCTCACTAAGGCTAATGAGTGACTTGATTCATGTGACTATTCATATGAGTCATAGATAGCTAAAAAATTACTCGTGTGTAGGTGTTCCTGTATACTAAGGATGGGATTTTTAGAAGGACTCTGCAATAGTTTATATTTGTTTATGTCAAAATCAATGGTCAAATTGCCATTTATATCAAAGGACCGGCTTCACAGTCCACTGAAGTCAGTAGAAAGAGTTTTCAACAACACCATGTGCAGTCTTAAAGAAAAACACAAGCTTAACAACTTTCCTGGATCAGGGCAAGAGCACACTGCAGGATTTAGCCAAACGCCATTATTCACATGAGTGAAGTTGTTTAAGTGTTTGCAAAACTGGGGCTTAAGTCAACAGGAACACACACATTGGTCTGAGAAGAATTCAGCGCGCAGCAGTGGTGTTTATTTGAATGTTCCCGTGTTTATAGATCGCAGTACATTCAAGGTTCCTTGAACATGTAAGGACTGAAATAAGCACAGCTGTGCTTGGGCTCCAGATACATGCCATATGTATTCATACAGCACAAAACATAAACTTCTGCCCCTTGAAATGTTATCACCAGCTGGGGCAGAATGACACCCAACTGCCCAGTTGTTACTGCACAGTTATTTAGTACTTGCTTTAGCAAGTTTCTGACCCTACTGCGCAGCAGCAATGAGTTACTGCGCAGTAGCACTGGCATCACGGTTTGTATCTGCTGACACTACATCACCATAGTGACAAGTTACATTGGCATAGGTCATCGCTATGGCAATGTAACATCACAGGTAAATGGACCCACTAAGTGGGAAATAATAGAACTTTTGAGTCTGTAGCTATCAAACATTCAGCCATGCAGATAATTTAAAATAAATCTTTTGTATTACCCAGATGTACAATGTAATATTTGACCAAAAAAAAAATTGAAAGCAGTGAAAGGCATCATTTTGTTGCGCTGAAAAAAAATGTGGCTCAATTTGGATTTTATCAAATTTTTCCCGCCCTCAGGATTGTACCAGGTGTGGGCTGTGAGAAGGTATGAGATATTTTGAGATGGTGACCTCCTGGCTAGAGTATCAATTTAAAATGTCCTCTACCAGAATCTATCTGGAACTTGTAGAGAAATGGATTGAATTGTTATATAGGTTTTTTCCATCTCTGAATTATGGTGAACTCCAGCTCTGGCACTGTGTTAGCAGAGAGATAATCAAACTTTTTGTTTCACAACTACTAAGCAATCAGCTTGATACTGCATGTATGTGCACCAGAAAAGCCAAAACATATCACTGGGCACCACGTTATTTCCAAGATTAACATAACAGAATGACTATTTCTTCATGGGGTAAATTAGTTTCTGTCATTACAGGAGAAGTCATAATTTACCAGGGATTGAGGTTTCTTGCAGTAAAACACTTGGTTAAGCCCAGTGAGTAGTATAGTAATATAAGTATGGATTTGGTCCTTATTGTTATTTTAACACTGCCTGTTAAAAATGAAAGCACTGGGCCAAAAAGGCATAAATGAAATCTTCATGAAAAATATCCATATAAAAAAGCCCAGACTGGTGTGGTGGGTATTTCCAATTGCACAAAAAGTTATGCAAGCACAGTGAAGGTACAGTTTTAAACTGAAAAAGGCTGACTTTTTAGAGGGCATCCCCACAGCCTTGCTTTTCACAGAATGGCTTACTTAATCACTGTTTCTGTAAATTGGCAGATACATAAACTCACTATGAATGACACTGTCATTTTGTATATAAAGACTGTCTTGGACCACTATCATGTTTGTACTGAAAAAGTTTAAGCCTTTGTTTTAAATGTACCACATGAATCAAAGAGGTCCCTGGCAATTAAAATACAGCCAAAAGGTTCTGGTTGCTGTTATGTAATTTAGAAATCTCTCCATCATGGAATCTCTTAAGCCTGTTGGTCACTGGCCTAAACCAGAAAAGAAAAAAACCCCAAATCTGCTGACACTAAAGCCACCCCTTGTTAGGCTAAAAGGAAGTGGTTCTGTCTGTAATTGCCATATTCTTCTCTTCCAATTTGAGAATTGCAGGTCTAGTCTGGAGATAAATATGAAAATTGTCCAGAATGAAGAGGGCATGAGAGCAGTGGCAATGTCTCTTGAATTTATACCCAGATAGCAACTGGGCATAAGTGGTGAAGCACAGTGCTAGTCTGTCAGAGAGACTGACTCAATGCTTACTGAAGTCAATGGAAAAATTCCCTTTTCATCAACGGACCTCACACTAATAAATTTCTAAAGAGAGGCAAGGCTTGAAATTTAGACATTTGTTTCAAGGGCAACTAAAGAAGATACTGAGTTACAGGGATTAAAAAATAATACCTTGGGCCAGATCCTATTCCACCTACTAAGTGAACTGAAGCAACTAAGTGTCATTCTATTCTACCCTGCTTAATTCCCTGAAAAACCTAGTACAAGGGTGTCTGTCTCCTTCTCCTTACTGCTTTTCTGGCACTTAGCTTCAAGACTAAGGCTAAGTACAGACATTCAAAGAGCCCAAGACAGAAGTGCTCCAAGTATCAAAGTACTCTAGGTTACATCAGAAGGAAACAGAACAGATGTCTGGTATTTGGTGGTGGTGATGGCAGTGGTTGGGGGGTGGGGGGTGCTCAGAGCCTGCCTGCACTGGCTGAGGCCAGCGGGCTAGGAATGTTCCTGCACACCTCCGGGGGTCTCCCTACTACTAACCCCGACCCAGCTGTGCACAGAGGAGACCCAGCCTTTTCTGTCTCTTCTCTGAGACAGCCCATGTGCAGGGCTAGGGGGTACTCACCGGGAACAGATGAACACTGGCCAAGGTTAGCAGGCCACCCAATGAGAGGCCCTTCAGAGGCTGGCAGAATGCAACCTAAACTTGAGTCCTAATGGTATAGATGTTCAATAAAGTGTTCTAATCTAAAGTGCTTATTCAGATACCACATCTATCCAGGGTTAACTTAGACAGGAATCCATGAATTGGGTTACAGCTGTAGAGTGCTTTCTGTGTGCTTATTGCATGATAAGTGTAACTTCTGTACCTAACCTAATCTAGCAGCATGTTACTAACAGAGGAGTATTAATAGATCTTTAGATACTCATACAGAATAGAATAGACTCACACACCAGTCCACTTAGGCACCTAATAGGTAGAGAAAGATCTGCCCCTAATATTTAAAATAACTGACAAAACCTCTACATATCACCACAGTGAGGAAAACCTAGTCCTAAAAACCAGATTCAATGACAATAGCCTTGATTTGGTGACTTTCAGCTCTCTTGATACCCCCAAATTGGATAATTTAACCCTATAAGTGACTATGCAAAGGGAAGGTCCATTGCCGTATATCTCATATCAAATCACAGCAGGACTCTATGGTGTATTATATATTCCACACTAATATACTTGCAGTATACAAGCGTGGTTTGTTGCACTGAAACTTACCAGGTGAGTAATTGCTCCCCTGAACTAGATACAATTACATTTGTCTGATGTGGCTCTCGAGATATGTTGGACTGCAAGATGTGATCATTCACTCTGCATATGCAACCAAACAAACCAGCTCAGAGAGAAGGGATGTTATATATTAAACCTTGCTTTCTAAAGCATTATTAATATCATATGGAATCAGGTTTATTAAACATAGCTTTAAATTGCAGCCGTTCTGAACAAATTTCTTAGGTATTGATTACATTCTCTGTGGGGCAGTAAACAATAAAAGGTAAGATACTAATTACTGTATATTCATGCTTACAGAAGCATGGAGGACCCACTGTCAACTGAATCCTAAAAATGTCCGCTATTGCAGATGACTTGCTTCTTGCCTTCTCACTGACAAAACAGGAACATGATTAAATAAACCCTCTCTTGGTAGCTTGCCTGCTTCGTGACTGCAAGCATGTTCTTCCCCCTTGATGAGGTATCTCTGGGTATAAAGGGAAGGAGTCATTCACTCAAAATAGCAGAATATTTGCTTATTATGACTCACTGAGCTCAAGAGACTTCAGTTTAGTCCCAATAGCACTGGTTAAATTCAGAATCACGGCTTTAGTTACTAGAGGCATATGAAGGCAAAATACACGCCTTGCTCCTTGGGTACTCCTTAAGAAGATGGTAGGAATCCAAGCAATTAGCCAAAATGATCCAGCTTTAAAGAAGCACAGAACTGGAAGGAAACCCACAACAATTTGCAGTGTAATCAGTGGGTGCATTTTCTGGGAACCCTGCACACACAACAAGAATGAACAAGTCAGAAAAGACATCAGCTGAGGTTGCAGGTAAAGGAAGAATCTCAGTCTCACAAATAAATAAAAAACAATAACAATGGGCTTGACGTGCTTCCCAGTTACTGTCATTTTCTGTTGATTTTTCTCCACTGAATTCAAGAACAAATCTTGGCAAAATCTGCATAAAGGAGTGGAAGACTACTATATTTTTGTCATGACAGATTCAGATTTTCGTCATGACAATCTCTTCCCGAGATGCTGCCCCTAAAGCAGGTGGTTGCCAACCTTTTTAAGTAGGAGATCCCCTTTGGCATTTAAAAGCAATCCAAGATCTACCGTGCACAGTTGCCACCCCCCCACCCCACCCAGCTCTCCCTGCCCAGCAGGTAAGTCCATGGGGAGGGAAGTGGGGGGCAGATAGAGGCAGAGGGAGAAAAAATTATTTAGGGGCATGCCTTCCCAGCAGATAAGTCCCAATCTGCCAGGACCCCACTCAACTTATCCCTCACTGTGGGGGCTTCAATCTAGCCCTCACCCTTTCCCTCCCCCACGGACTGACCTGCTGGGCTGGGACACATGCATGCATGCATGCGGGCACTCAGCCCACCCCCTCGGATCGACTCCAGGAATCTCTGAGATCTACCGCAAGAAGCTCTGAGATCCACCAGTGGATCGAGATCCACTGGTTGGTAAACCCTGTTCTAAAGCATTGAACTACTAAGAGGATACTCTTTCAGATGAATACAAAATCAAAATAGCAAAACTTTATTAATAGCACAGGCTTCAACCTTGCAAAAACTTATGGGCATGCTGAAGCCACACTACTCATGTAAATAATACAGCTGACAACAATGCCATTGTTTTGTAAGCATGAAGTGAAGTACACACACGGGTGTTTGTTGGATCAGTACTCTTAACATTTTTTTTCTGACATACCAGATTCATCATCTGCAAAGACAGCAACTTTTACCACTTCAGTCTAAGAACTCAAAGCAAAACTGTCACCACAAAGAGTTCTGTCCAGAGCGTGTGGCATCAAAACCCCCTCTTTAAGACCATAAGCATATTGTTGACATTTAGCTCTTCTAGAAGTTCCTTTTCTTTCTCCCAGCCTTCACTGTATTTAAATGCACAGGGAAGGATGTTATGAGCATGTAAACATATGTTCTGATAGATTTATTTAAGGAAAAGATTTTTTTAAAAATCAGAGGTTTTAGCTCTTTTTTCTTTTGGTTACCATTACAAGCAAAAAGCCAAACCGAAGCAAAAAGCCCTAGAAAAAAAAAAGAGTTGGGAGGGAAGAGTCCAACTTAAATGAACATTTTACTGAAAACTTTTCAACCCCCTACAGGCCTATCCACTTTCTTCTATCTTTTACCCTGAAAATTAGATCTCTTTTTTTCCTTCATGAAAATAATTGAAGATGTAATACCATTGCTACTATCACTAGTAGCTATGATAATACAGCTGCTCTGGGGCTTTTTTATAGCATTTTATTTGCAAAAGCTATATATAGGCTTGTGTCAGCACTTCAACTATAAATGTTCATTTTCAGACATTTATAACATCTCTTCACCTGATGCAAATAAAAGTCCTCCAGAAACTTAGCATGCAGGTTCTCAGCACCAACATGTTTTATTCTATCTCTCTGGAATTGGAAGAATATGAGCTTTTCCCATTGCCTCCCTTTTACCCTGTTCATTCATCATTGCTTCTTCACTGGCCATAAATAGCATTGAGATACTGTTGATGCAAATGCCTGCATCTCTGTTGTCCCAGCATTATGAATTACCCTTAAGCGTCTGCCCCACTGATGCACCATCTTTTTTCAAAACTCAGTTTGCAGCTCTTTATTCTACTAAATTTATCTCCTCTGCTATTATTATCAAACTCTGATCAGAGATAGATCCTCCAGTGCAATACACCGGCACAGATCTTTTAGTGGAGCTGCCTTCACTCAAACTAGCTGATAATCTCTTTAAAATGCATCTTGATCCCTATAAATGCATTAGTCAACTTAACAGTTACAGCACTTGGGGATATGGCAGTTATGAAGATCCAATATATAATAAACACTTAATCTGTAGTGCACCTAATAATTATTTATTGTAGTGGGGATTGGCAAGAAACAAGAAAATGCTTTCTGTTTCCTGTCTGCTGTGATTTGTGGATGGACAGACAGGCTCACACACATATGTATGTACAAGCACAGCCTGAATTGGTCTGGGAACTTAGTGTGATTCAAAACTTGTTTATATCCTGAACCCAGGCAAGACACCCTTCACAATGAACAGGCCGTCTGTGAACCCAACCCTGCCTGCCTTGGGAGCGTGAGTTCACGCTGGCTTCCGTGGGAGCGCCAAGAGCTATCAGGATTGAATGCTTTGTCTGTTGTAAAACAGCTCCCTATTCCAGATGACTCAGATCATTTTAGGCTTCCACAGCTGACAGGTTTCTAGATTCTATTTCCTGTAATAATTTGTATCTCTAGGTCATCAGCTCCATTTCCTGCCTGCAAGGATTGTCAACCAGCACAGAAAGGTCATTCTTCTGCTTCAAATACACCAACTTTCTGATGATTTGAGATGCATGCTTAGACACTGTTTATGAAATAGGTACAATTTTCATTTGCAAGCAAACAGGTGGCAACATCACTGTTTTACTATAAAAAAGAAATGACACCTTGTCACACTGTGCAACATTGCTAAGCAAGTGGAATATTCTGGTCTTTATAGCTAGCTTGCCAATTGTATTTTCTGCTCTGCTGTTGAAGGCTTGTTAGGATAAAAGGAGACTAACGTAGAAATATAAAAACCAAACAACTGCAGTTCAGTCTGTTCCCTATGACATGAGTGACATGTATGATATACAGTGATTTAAGCAGAACTGCAGAACTGCCAGATCTCATCATTAAAAAACCATGAGTCAGGCCCATTAAATTCATGAGCCTAGCTTAAAAATCAGGAGATTTTAAAGATAACAGATTTTGGTTCTTTTTATTCAGATCCTGTCGTATTGTCTGCAATCATGAGTAATCTGATTCCTGGAGTTGAGTCTTTAAGGCAAACACCAAGTATCAGAAGACTTTCAGTCCAATTTTAAAAGATGAAAACACTACACTTAAGACCAAAACTTGGGACATAGTCTTTTTCCATATAAATCAGTTGGTGGTCTGCCATTCACTTTAGTAAATTACCTCAACCATTATTAACTGCTCAAAAACCAGAAAATATGAATGTCCCAAAAACCTTATTCAGGTCTAAAATAAACACAGACTCGTTGTCATTGGCTTCTTAAGATGGTTCCATCTGTGGAATATACTCACTTTATTTTTGCTTTAAAATGGTTCCAGCTGACTCTCTGATAAGTTGATTTAGAAATCTTCACTGTCGTGCTCCAAGAACAATTGTAATACATCTTTCCTATTCTGTTCTTGTGGGCGGAATCTTGAATGATCAAACTACTGCTTTTGGCCTAAAAGGCAGGTAAGGCAGAAGAGGGGCATCTTGAGAAATTCTTACTAATTTGTATGGAGTAATAGGACACTCCCACACCCCAAAACATGGAATAAAAATGAAGTAGTCTCCTACCTGCCACACAAACCCACAAAGAAGTTTTTCAGGGCAAAATTAGAATCCTGCATGCTACAATGAATAACAGAGGCAAGCACATTTAAGCAAAGGTGCTCTACCCAGTGACCAGTGTAACTTACTGATGATTTGTGGAGCAATTAGCAGTTTGTAGAGATTTAACTGGTCATCCACTGCCAGATTTTTCCTATTTCTAGCTGCTCAGTCAACTGAAAAGACCCCTTTTCAAATATTAATTAAACCTCTTTGTATGAATGCAATTGCCATTATTTCCAGCGGGATACAGAAAGGTCATAAATGAAAGGAAGGTGATCTGCCCAACCAGGCATGGGAAGACAAGTAATTGATGATGTAACTTCTGTATTTAAATCCACGCTATGAATAAGTCTGATATCCCTTGACTGGAGCTGACTGGGACACAGACAAGGTCTGGCTGCTTAACTGTGATCAATGTGCAGATTTTCACAAGTTCAACAGGAAGACAAACTAATTCAAACCTGAGGTCATGAAAGCATTAACAAATATCTGTCTGCCTCCTTGCTAAAAGGAGGAATGCAAAACTTGACTCCTGTTCAGCTCTGAGTTAACAAATCTGAGAATGAAATATTAACAAAAAGAATTGCTATAAAATCCCATCAGTCTTAATAAACAAGGAGATCTCACACCATAATATGCTCAAGAAAAAGGATTTATATCGCTTAAAAAGCAAACATCATTTGAAATTGGCCCAAGAGAAGAGGTCAAGAAATGCTTCATACACAGATGGCTTAGTTCTTGTTTTGAGAACATCTTCAAGGACTTCGTGTCCCAGAGACCTAAACTGCAGCTGAAAAATTTTACATAAATTTATATACAACTTTCATTTGCTTTTGAAAAAGGGAACTCTGGCTGCACATTTGGCTGTAGATATCATACCCTGAAACATTTGTGCTCAAACTTCCAGCCCCATGGGCCAGATCATGAGCACAGGGTCAGTCCATGGGCTGAATCCTGTGGGCGGCATCAGTCTGTAGATCTGATCCAAAATGGGATCAGTGTGAGGGGTCTGTCCACAGGTATGACCCCATGTGCCAGATCCGGTCATGGCATGCAGCCCAATCCCACAGAAGGGCCATGTCATCCAGTTCTCAGGGCACCCCATGGATATGGAAGTGGGGTAGCATTGATTGCTACAGTTTGGGAAGCTGTGGCAATTAATGTTACTACCATTCCCTCCCCACCAAATTTCTGGACCTGTGGAGAGCTCTGTGGGTCAGATGACATAGCCCCATGAGCCACACATTCAACCTGTGGGCCAGAGGTTGGACATCACTGTCTTGTGATATCAACTAAAATGATCTGGAGGGTTGCTGAATGGATGCTGTCAGCAGGAGGGTCCCCCAAGTTTAGTGTCCACCAGGGCATAATATTTTGGTATTACTTTCTTGCACCTCTTTGCAGAAGGTGAGGTAGCTGGAAATCAGGATGTAATAATTTGCATAATAACAATAGAAATATTGTATTATTAAAGACTCATCATTTGGTACTCCTCAGTCACTGCAGAATACCACCCTCTTCTGTTTAGGTATGGATCCTGAAGACTATTTAGAAATAATTAGTCTTTTTAAGGCTTGAAATTTTGGACAGCAAGTCTCATAGAGGAATAGACTTCACATTTCTATGTATCTACTGGATTAATTCAATACTGGATTATTTGCTTTTCCTTTGGAGTGATGAATTAACCAGAGTTCACTATAATTAACGTCTTTTCCCTGTTATTTTACCATTTTAAAAAATAAATGCGTAGTGACAGTTATGGAGAGAATGTGCCAGGACCTCTATTAAACTGTTAGATAAGAAAAAAATCAATGGCCAAGATTTCCAAACATGATTAGTAACTTTGAGTTAATTATTTTTGAGTGCATATTTTGAGTGAGGAACCATAACAGGGTCCTGATTTTTAGAAAGAGCTAGGCACTCTCTATCTACAGATTCAGCCTCTGAAACTGTACACTGAAAGAAATAAGGCACATAAAATTGCAACCATTATGATCAAAGTCCATACTGGTACATCCCTTGTAGTCCTTTATTTAGAGAATATTTTTCACAGCAAATGTCAAAGGGAAAGGACTCATACTTGATTACAGGAAGCAATAGATTTAAGCTACTGAGGAAAGCCTATTGGATTTGCAAATGAGATACCTGTAAAATGCCCAGTGAATCTGGAACAAAAGAGAACATACTGTACATTCAGGTCTCCAGGAAAAAAACCCCAAACCCACTGTTGTGTATTTAGATCACAGACAGAGAAAGAAATCTTGGGGGTCAACTTCCAGCTGGAAATAAATGGAACACTATAGTTCAACACACAATGTTCTGAGCTGCAAATGAATGGATTTTCATTGCAGAGGTGGAAGGAGATAAAGAGATGAAAGCTTTTTATTTGACTTAGACAAGAATGTAGCTCTCAGAGATGTCTTTGAATTAAAAACCTGAAGAATTTACAAAGTACAAGGATAATGAAACAGAATGTCTAATAGCTTAAAAAAACAACAATATAATTACTGTCATGAAAAGAGCCATAGAAGCTTCATCTTATGAGCTATTTTTGAAGAAGTTTCTGGCTTGGAAATCAATACAACTTTCCTAGGGTCACAGTTCAGCAAAGTATTTAAGCACAAACAGAAGCATTTAGCTGTAATTACATGCCATTAAAGTCAAGAGCACTTAAGCACATGCTTAACTTTATGCATTTGCTTAAATGCTTTGCTGAATCCAGACAGACAGCTAAATTACAACCTAAAAGATTCACCAACACCTCCAACATCTCCATCCCATCTTGATTCTTGGACAGCAGTACACTGCCTAGTGCCTAAATCAAAGCCAACAGAAACCAACAGAAAGATTCCCAATGACTTTAATGCATTTAGTTTTCAGCTAGTAAGGAACCAGAATGAATGGATCCTCAGACAGGACACAGGACACTCATCTGAATTTGTACCTTTTAATAGTTTCCAGACCAACTCTTTTTTAGTAAGTTAACAGTTATGCACCCACTAGTCCTGTCAGCGGACTCTTCTTTTCATAAATACAATTTTTTCGAAATTCATCTATTGTTGATACTTTCTTACCTCCAGTTTGTGTCCTCACAAGGCCCAAGATACTCAATGGTTTCAAAAGCTTTCTAATATTATTGTTAACCTACTATAGATACTTCAGTATACTTTGGGTCTTTTTTATTTCCTACATTATATATTATGATAAGTAACACTGTATCCACCATAAAAGTCTATGGCTTTAATTTTGGCTTATTTCCTTCCAGTTAGTACATCAGTTTCACAAACTCTTTTTCCCCCTCTGGTTGCTCCCTACTACATTTTAAGAGCACAATTATACACCATAAACTACTCCACCTACCTCTTTAGCCCCAACAAAGAAGACACACCATAACCCGCTAGCTAAGATCACTTTTCCCATCTTAATGATGGCATGTGACTTTTCAGAATAATCGGGCTTTGGTGAATGTATACAAAAATTTATTTTAGTATGCCCTAGTCTGCCACCCAAAGTAAACTGGTTAAGGGCTTGATCCAAAGTTTTTCACAGTCACTGGCAACCTTTCCATTTAGCATGAATTTTAAATGCCAAATTCCTGATTTGCAAGGATTCAGAGTAACTGCTGTTCTCATTGAGTTCAACAGGAAGTGCTGAAGCTCAGCACTTAAAAAATGAGGTTTCTTCTATCTAAGTGTGTCAGTAGGGATATAGGAATCTGACTTCAGTCACCCACTTTTAAATATCTAGCCTGTCAGTTTTTTCGTGATGAAGAATATTGTAAGGGGGCAGTCTCAAACTACTCAACATTTTTCTTTAAGTCCCAGCTCCCTAGGTCATGTGATTATGGGAGACCCTCCAGGTTCATGTAAAAGAGAGTTTCGAGTCTTTACAATTGCTCAGAAAAGCCTGAAAATGGGAACTAAGTAAACAGCTCCAAAGAAACCCAACAAAAATCACCCTCCTCTAAAGCACAAGCAAATAACAACAAACACAGTTACACAACTCAAAAAGTTAATGTTTTTTAAAAGTCTTCAGATTTGTAAGACAACCTTGTGACCTCAGGGATCATGACATGTGAACATCTGAAGTTGGCAGCTTATTTTTGGCTTATTTTTATAATTGGGCCTATAGGAAAAAAGAGGAAGCCACTTTTCTATAAAGAAATGCAACTGAAAATAGGACTGTTGTGAAAAGATGCAGCTGAAAAATAATTGTCAAAACTTCATTTAGCTCTTCTGCATGCCAGCTGTGCAACTCAGGATATCACTCTGGATAGGAGGGATATTTGGCTTTATATAGATAAGTGGGGAGAACGTTTAGCTGCACACAAGGTTCAAAGAATTTAGCAGCTCCTTCAAATTCATTGAGAAAATGAGTTTAGCATTTCCATTCCCAAATACAGAGAGACAATAAAACATGCTGACAAGACAATCATGGCATAGAGAAATCAATATGGAAAGTCTTAAGCTGTCCCCAGAGCACCTACATTAGCTATGAGCCTGACTGCACAAAGATCAACCCCATCAGCAACCAAAGATGGAAATGAAGTTGGGTAAATGCATGAGAGAAACAAATCACAGCCATATGGATTTGCTTTAATGTGAAAATGGCAGCATTTAATTTCCTAAGAAGACAATCAATAAGATGCAGAGCAAGGGAATAACTCTTTTACAGGCATCTTAAACAATGTTTATTATTTCAAGCAAAGTATAGTGACACTGGCTATTATAATATTATTTGCTATATTGGGGAAAGAAGAACTGTTGGGCCTAATTCTCATTTGCAGTAAGGATGCTTTGGGCCACTATGACAGAATAAAGAGGTCTTTACATTGGCATAAAAATATGTTACTCCCATTTTAAGGCCCCTTTGTGCTGTCAGAGTAATGTAAAGCCCCCTTTGCCTCAATAAGAGTCAGGCCTCTGAATTTTAAGAAAAGACAAAGTACCGTTATAATAATGTACTATAAACAAAAACAAAAAAACCCATATAAAATGTTCCTATGGCCCTTCCCAGTGGAGTGGTGAGCAGGACACCAGCCCCATGTGCTGGTGTCGAGCAGGTACAAGAACAGCAGCCGCTGCCACTGCTCGTCTGGCCACTGCTGCTGCCCTTGCTGCCGTTACCACCCAGGGCCCAGAAGTCACTCATTACACCTGTGCAGTGCCAGATTAAGGTTTACTGGGGCCCGGGGCAAACAGAAAATTGGATTCCCCTCTCTCCTACAGGAGTTGGACTCCCATTGGGGAAACGACCCCTTCCCCTCCTGGTACTGTCACTGTCAATGGTGAGGCAGGCCTCCATGCCCTGCAGGGGAAGCTGGGTAGACCCAGCCAGGCTCAGGGTAGGGTGGCACATGCCCACCTTTTCTCCCTGCTCTCCTCCCTCCCTTACCCGCACTGCAGCCAGAGCAGAGCCAAGTGGGGTAAGGGCAGATGCGGGCTGCCAACTGAGGGCTCAGGGCTCTCTACTCTGCTGCCTTTGCCCTGGGGCCCCCCGTGTCCTCTGCCTGCCTGGCAGCAGGGGCACAACTCACCACACCCACTGCTGTTAGGCAATCCAGGGATGTGCAGCTGGCACAGGGCACCCAGGGCAAAGGCAGCAGAACGGAGAGCCTTGAGCCCTCAGTGAGCAGCCCAATCTGTCCTGTGCACAAATCTGGAGGGGGGGGCACATGCCCCCCATGCCTCCCCCAGGAGGTGCACACAGCAGCAGGGAACACCCCCCAGGCTGCCCACAGAGTCAGTCTAGTGTGGGCTGGACTTGGTGTTGCAGTTATTGCTTGCAGCACTTGTGGGGTGGGGGGATTGGTCCAAGGTGCAAGTTGCAAGCTGCATACAGCATCTGCACCAAGCCAATCATACGTGCTGGCTCCAGGGCTGGTCCACACTGTGCCCAATTGGACTAGCCTTGCCCACTGACTGCAATACAGCTGGATCCAGCCTGTAGACCAGTCCAGAGACCCTCATCCGACCTGCAGAACTGAATGAGTTTGACACCCCTGCACTATTGGATGCCTGACAACCAAGAAGAAGACTGAAGATACCAATTAACCTCACATGGGCCACTGAGCAGCTAGAGGATGTTTCTTTACAGCCTTTAATAACCCAGGGTGAGAGCTCAACTAGTAACCTGGAGAAGAAAGACACTTAATCTCTTCACCCATCCTATCCTCATCTCAGTGACTGATTTTATGAAAAATAAGTGCCACTAACAGGAAAGCCAATTTCAGGTAAAAGGAAAAGACAGGGGCATAAATCACCAGAAAGCCCCACCCTACTTTCAGTTTAGAGTTGTACCAGGCAGCAAGTAGTTCTAGCCATTGGAACAAAATATCACTGAGTGATATCCAGCAAAAAACAGAAGGCAAGTGCAGTTTTCTCTTTAAGACTGAGTGACCAATTGTGTCTGCAGTTCATCACCTCTCTGAAATGCCTGATAGTCCTTTAGGCATCAAGAACATCTTTACACACACTCCAGAGTGAGGGGTTTGGGAGAAGGGGGGTGGGGTGTTGCCTTAAGTAGAGCAGCTCCAAGAGCCACTGTAATTAAAGTGCCCACAGCATCATGTGTGTTCAGTGTTCTGCATTTCAAAACGGGAGTGAGGATGCTTTAACTAAAGCTTGTTCGATGAGCTTTAGTTTAAAGTGCCCCCGCCACCATTTTGAAGCATGGGGGTGCTGAATACATGTCATGCAGAGACTGATTAGCATGCTCCAGCTACCTGCTAATGGGCATGTGCTGGAGCAGACATCCAGCACATGTGTAGGTGCCTCAAGTTTCCTTTCAGCAGCATTTCACAGTCTCCATGAAGCATGGCAACTACGTAGGTTGCCATAACTAAAAAGAAACATTATAACGCAAAAAAGAAAATCAAGGCACAAAATATAACAGCATATTAACATGCCAAAGGTCTAAGCCAACTATTCTAATGCATGCAGGGATGCACCATCCCAAAACCCCAAACCATTACTATGTTGTTTCTCTGGCAGCAACTTGTTTTACAGCAACAACATTTCAACACAGAGTTATATTTTATGCTAGAAATCACTCAAGTAGCTACTGCCATCCTCCTCCTGCAGTCCCCTGACCCTGTGAAGGCAAGATCCACATCATATTTCACTGTTTCCTGGCTCATGCATTTAAAAGCCATGGAAAGAAGGGTTGTAAAAATAAAGATGTGTGCACAAATATATGCAGGCTGCACAAGAAGTCTGAAAGATGAAGTGTGATTTGTGTGCTACATAATGTTCGCTGTTAGAGTTTCTGAAATTCTACCCTGGCAGGGCTTAGTAATATGTCTGTCATTAAATCACAATAGAAAAAAGAGAGTGAACTGTAAACTAAAAGCAGTTACCTATCCAGACATGAGGCTATGTAAATGTAGTTTCTGCATCTCTAATATTGTTAGGAAAGTACAGACCTGAAAGACTGAAGTACAAATATATGCCAGCCTCCCATTTGGTCAGCTGTACAGAAGACAAATATTGTCTCCATATATATAGCAGTCTGCTGGTTCTAAAAAGGACTTGGTTGAGGACACAGTAATGCTAGTACTGACAGACCTTTCGCTTGGTTATAATCTGCTTCACCCAAAATCCACTGAAGTTAATGGAAGCCCAGATGAAAGGACCTCTGGTGATGATTAGATCAATGTACCATGCAACAATCAGTATAATTAAGCACATTTACTAGCTTTACTAGCACATCTTCATCACATTTGCAATTATTTTCCTATTGTTAATAATACAGCTCTCTTGAAAGGTGAAGATTTTTTTTTTTTTCATAGACATTAGGGCTGGAAGGGACCTCGGGAGATCATCGAATCCAGCCCCCTGCCCAAAGGGCAGGAAGTCAGCTGGGGTCATAGGATCCCAGCAAGATAAGCATCCAATTTACTCTGGAAGGTGTTCAATGTAGGTGCTTGAACCACCTCCGCTGGCAGACTGTTCCAGACCTTGGGGGCTCGGACAGTAAAGAAATTCTTCCTTATGTCCAGCCTGAAGCGGTCTTGCAGGAGTTTGTGACCGTTCGACCTCGTCATCCCTTGGGGCGCTCTGGTGAACAGACGTTCCCCCAGATCCTGGTGTTCACCCCCGATAAACTTATAGGTGGCCGTCAGATCACCCCTGAGCCTGCGCTTTTCCAGGCTAAAGAGTCCCATGGCTCTCAGCCTGTCATCGTAAGATCTGTTTTCCTGACCTCTGATCATGCGCGTGGCTCTCCTCTGGACTCTCTCAAGCTTCTCCACGTCCTTTTTGAATTGTGGAGCCCAAAACTGGACGCAGTACTCCAGCTGCGGCCTCACCAAGGCCGAGTACAAGGGGAGAATGACGTCCCGGGATTTGCTCGAGAAGCATCTATAGATGCACGCCAGCATTTTGGTCGCTTTACTAGCCGCAGCATCGCATTGCAGGCTCATGTTCATCTTGTGGTCAATGATGACCCCCAAGTCTTTTTCTTCTGTAGTGCTAACCAACGTAGCACTGCTCAGCCTATAAGGGTGCTGCAGGTTTTTCCTCCCAAGGTGGAGAACCTTGCATTTTTCGGTGTTAAACACCATCAGGTTCTTGTCTGCCCATTTGCTGAGCTTGTCCAGGTCAGCCTGGATCACCCGCCTATCTTCTGGCGTGGATGCTTTGCCCCAAAGTTTGGTGTCATCGGCGAACTTGGCCAGTCCACTCCTGACTCCAATGTCCACATCATTAATGAAGATGTTGAACAGTATGGGTCCCAGGACAGAGCCTTGAAGGACCCCACTGGTTACAGGGCACCATGATGAGTGACTGCCATCAATCACAACCCTCTGGGTCCGACCACGAAGCCAATTTCCCAGCCAGCGGATCGTGGTGGAGCCAAGGCCACAACTGGCCAGTTTGGCCAAGAGGTGATCATGGGATACCAGATCAAAAGCTTTTTTGAAGTCAAGATATATGACATCAATCTCTTCTCCCTTGTCCAGGTGATAGGTCACCTGGTCATAGAAGGAAATGAGATTGGTCAAACAAGACCTACCCGCAACAAACCTGTGCTGGCTGTCCCTTAGAATGTTAGCCTGGGCCAGTCCCTCAAGGATGGCCTCCTTAATAAACTTTTCTAAGATCTTCCCCAGGATAGAAGTCAGGCTAATGGGCCTGTAGTTAGCCGGATCCACTCTCCTCCCTTTTTTGAGGATCGGCACCACATTGGCCTTCTTCCAGTCTTCGGGCACTACACCAGAGCGCCAGGAGTTTTCAAAGATCCGTGCCAGGGGCTGGGCTATGACACTCGCCAGCTCCTTGAGTACCCTGGGGTGCAGGTTGTCAGGGCCAGCTGACTTGAAGGTATCCAGCTTCTCAAGGTGTTCCTTCACGAGGTCTGCATTGATGGAGGGTAGGGGATTCCCCTCACCCAGATTTCCCTGTCCCATAGCAGGCATGGGCATCCCGTGTGACTGATGAAAGACTGACGCAAAGTACCTATTTAATAGGTTGGCTTTTTCCTGGGCGTCAGTTGTCAGTTGCCCCATCTGGTTTAGCAGGGGTCCAACATTGCCCTTGCTTTTCCTCTGGCTCCCCACATACCTGAAAAAGGACTTTTTGTTGTCCTTGATGCCTGAAGCTAGTTGGAGTTCATCACTGTTTTGGATTGCATTTTCTCTCAGTGGATCCTGCACATACTGGCTGTTTCTTGTAGGCTATTGTCACTCATTCCAAGTTTGTGTAATAAGGAAATAATAACAGTATTACAGAATGATTTATACTTTCAGAGTACTGGGCAACATAAATTATTCCTCACAATACCTCTCTGGGGGAGAGAAGTATTATTTTTTATGTTTTATTTGCAAAGTATATAAGGGGTGAGCACCTCAGGGGATGACAAGATCCAACAGTCAAAAACCCCTGCAAGACCATTTTAGGCTGGACATAAGGAAAACCTTCTTTACTGTCTGAGCTCCCAAGGCACAGACTCCCCCCAGAGATGGTGCAAGCACCTACTCTGGACACTTTTAAGAAACATTTGGATGCCTATCTTGCTGGGATCCTTTGACCCTAGCTGAATTCCTGCCCCTGGGGCAGGGGGCTGGACCCAATGATCTTATGAGATCCCTTCCAGCCCTAATGTCTATGAAATCTATAAGTAGAAACATGGGGCTATGCATTTACCTTCATGGTGTTACTGAAGAACAAGCAGAATGAAAAGCCAAGAAGCCTTCTGGCTTATAGAGCTGCTGTTCAAAGTAAATTTTGTGTGGGAGTTGACCACTACACTCAGTGTGCCTTGGCTAGATTTCAAATGCTGAATATAAGGGTGCTTAAAGTCATAAAATCAGACCATTTTAAAAAGTCATATCAAATGGTTCAATCACTATAATATAATCCCACAGAAGGGGAGATTTGGCTTCCAGATATATACCGATAATACGTTTTATGCCACACACATCTCTCTCCACTGCCATTTGTTACCACCACCCTCTCCTCCCTGCCCCCTCCCCAGGTCCATCTCTTTGGTCAAGTCATCAGCTAGCCAGTTATAACTGCACAGTAACTTAGTACCTGTGTATTCAAGTACTAAATGACCGTGCAGTAACAGTACAGCCAGTGTCTTATGTAGATGTGGCCCCTGACTCCCAAGATGTCCCAAATCATGCCTCTGGTCCCAATTTAAGCCAAAGTACCTGGTAGACTATTTAACTTAAAACTGCTAGCTATGGCCCTTTAAGGTGTTATACACTCACTGGGAACTCCCATCGGAGAGATGAACTCTGTCCATTCTCCTTCTAACCATCTCCCAGCTCTAGCAGCAGTCCACAAGGTGAAATTTCCCTTTGGCTGGAGGAGTTCCCATTCAGCCAGAAGAGGTCATACTGCATTCTCCTTGGCTCCCTTGCCTACTAAGCCAGGGGTTCTCATTAGGAGAATAATTTCAGCATGTCATACATTTGCATGGTTTGCTATGAACTTAGATATGCCCCTTGCCTTGAAAACCTTATAACCGAGTAACACAAAGCAAAGAAACACTAGACAAGAAAAGGCATGAAAACACTGTAGATTAGAATCCCCAATTGGGAAGGATTGTTGTTGAGAGAAGGGAGGTGGGATTCTTTAAAGAGAAGGGTTTTAAAAAGTGGGGATCTGAAGAAAAAAAGAGAGGAAGAAAGGGAATCGTTCATATACAGAGGGAACATTTAAAGAAGGCCTGAAGCTGAGAGTGGGGAAAGGAGATAAAGAGGGAACAGTTAGGCTGGTGAACAAGGGAAAGCACCAAGGGTCAGAGATGTGAGTTTGGGTGAGGCTAAGTTATGCAAACCTTGGATAAAGATAGAGGACTTTATTTTTCATTATCTCTAGCTGGAAGTTGGTGCTTTCAGCTTCTGTTTGGACACTGCCACTACTTAAGGACTGTGCTATAGGTATCATCATGTCCTACAGTGATTACAGTAATAAAGAAACAACTAGCAACCTAGTATATTTTAGTCTATGGAAGCAACAACCCTGAAAATTGCAACACAGATTTGTCATTGCCAGATATTTTGTATAGGCATTCAAAAGGATACATTCCAAGACCTTGTGTTCTTTTTAGAGGCAGAGACCTAAATTTGGATCTGTCTGCTAAGTCTGGCACGTCTCTGAAATGAAAGCTCACCAGCAGGAACAACAAAGACTACTTCTAGGTGCCAGCTGAATAACAGAACACAAGTTGTACAGTTCCAAGGTAGGAAGAGTTTTGCTGGTTGGAAAAAAACACACTGTCTTGACAAAAAATAAGCAGTGCAGACTTTATACACCTCCCTTTTTCACAACAACTGGCTGTGCGAGGGCTGGAATTTTCCATGGACACTACTAGAGTTAGGTGCCCGTAGCTCAGTAGTACAGTTAGCCTTAATGGCCACATCCAGGTGAGCATGGACATTTGTTTCCTTGGGGACAAGAAGCAGCAGCACAGTTCATACCACTGCAACTTGTCCCCAGGGAACACCTGTACCATGCATACTCTGGCACACTGCAGGTTACCTGGGGTGGTAACTGTGCTGGCCCCAGCAGCCTTACCTGGGGTCCTGGGGGCTGGGGAAGCTGCAGCCATGATGCTCCTGCAGATAGGAGCCTGGCCAGCAGATGGAGTGTGGCTTTAGCCAGCCAGGCTCTGGTTTTGGGTGGTGCTTGCTGCTACCATGTGTGCCACCCCAATTTTTTTCCATTTGGATTTTTTTGACCCCAGGGTAAAAAAAAAAAAAGCCCCTCACTGCAAGGTAGCAGTGTGGGGAATGCCCGAACGTGCACTGTGTGGCACTGCAGATGGGTCTGTGGCACCACATTACCACATGACCACACTTGTCTGGACACAGTCAATGAAAAGAAAAGTGTCTGAGGCCAAAAAGGAAGATGTTGGAAGCCTTTGCTTACTTCGAGGCTTTGGAAAATCCCATACCAAGAATTCTTTGTACCTTTATGTACACTAGAAAAATGACACTTAGTGTTAGTCAGTGACATTACTTTTGATTCATGCCGACAAGAGAATTTGGATAAGAGGATGTTAATAACTTCAAATCTCAACTGAACTTAAGACACTACTCAGATATTGTAAAGAAATGTTTTAGCAACATTGAAACTTGAAAAATTAATCAAGATCTGAAAAGTCTCAAATTTTCCTAATAGAAAAAAAGAACTGGAAACCATAGAAGAACGTATAAAGTCACAATCCTAACTGGCCAGGGAAGAGACAACATTAATGAACAGTACCTCTAATAACAAAATACTAACTGTGGCATCATTTTTCTGCCACTCATATTAAACAAGATAATATATAAATACTTAACGGTAATAAAAAAGGAAAGAAATGTACGGCATATAAGTTAGAAACTGAGCGACAGCCAATCAATTAGCTCTACAAGACAAAGCCCACAATTCAAGGTCCATATGCTGAACTATTAAGCACCTGCTTATATCCCCTTGACCCAAGTAGGAGCTGAAGAACACGATTGTGTGCAGTCCTGATATGGTGCTTTCCTGAACTGAAGCCCTAGTGAATTAAGCCAAATAACCTTTTAGAACAACTACAGTGGGATTGTTCTCTGTTGTATAATAGCTCCAAAGTAGCAGCCCAGCCCTGCTACTTTGTTATGGCATTTCCTCACTAAGGTGATATTAATTGGGAAATAATGTGCAATATTTTTTCACACGATGAGGTTATTAACAGGCCAATTTTGTCTTTCTCTTACACTAGTGTAACCCTGGTGAAGTCCATGATGCTGTCTATTGTTAGGCCCCATGGGACTTTTTTCAGAGTGTTGGAAACCACTTTGCATGGCATTGGAGCTTGAGCCTTTTACAAAATCTGCATCTAGGGCTGAAAGACAAGGCCACTCAAGGGAGACCAGAAAGACCAGAATACTCAAAGTGTCTTTTCCTGAAGTGCATAATGAAAAATTCTTATCTGGCATTTCACAATGTATTATTTCTTATTCTCTCTCTGCACATAGAATGCTCATGTGTCTAAAAACTGAATGATTTTGACTCTAGACTTGCAAAAAGTAACAAAGAAAACTATTCTAAGCTGAAAAATGTTGCCAGCCACAAACACTTTTCATCACATCACTAGACAACTCATGTCCTGTGACTTGTTACTTATATTGAACAGGAATGTTTCAGTGTTATTGTGTTCTCACTCTCATTTCTTTACTGAATTCACCTGTTGTGTCTCATCACAGAATCACAGAATCAAGGGAAGGGACCTAGACAGATCATCGAGTCCGACCCCCTGCCATGGGCAGGAAGGAGCACTGGGGGTGGCAGGGGTCATAAGACCCCAGCCAGGTGCCTATCCAGTCTCCTCTTGAAGATCTCCAGGGAATGTGAGAGCCTATTCCACACTCCGGCCACCCTTACAGTGAAGTAGTTCTTCCTAATATCTAACATAAACCTATCCTCCCTCAGCTTGTGGCCACTGTTGCTGGTGACTCATCATATCCAAACACCTCATCTTTTAGGGACAAGCACAGTATTTTCTTTTAGCTAGGTCTGTACAGTTCCTAGCACAATGGGGCTTTGATCTTAGATCAGTATCTCTATGAACTACCACAACACAAATCATTATCATCATCCCAGGCAACAAAAATAACCTAAATAAGCAGAGTCCTAGCAAGCAGGTAATATTGACTATTACAGGGCAGAAAATGTGTGTAAAAACATCCTAAATGAAACTGAAAGGAGGAGATTAAAATTGCACATTACATCTCGAATCTACCATTAGAATTGATGTAAGACTCAAAGCTCTCTGAAGTCTCTTTGTAAATCATGCTTCCTAATTTGTCATTGTAATCACTAATTAAACCCTCCATTCCAACAAGACCCTGAAAAATGCTGATTTTTTTACGTTTATCTCTGCTCACACTGATATCAGAATGTTGCTCTGCAGTATGTGTGTGCTAGGTCAGTCAGAGCAGAAATCAACAGGGAAAATAACTGGGCCTTGCGTACTTTTACTGTGGATTTTCAGTGATGTTTGAATAACCAGCGTAGTTCAGTACAGAACAAAAAAAAATTATGGGAGATTTGTTATGAGTCATTTAGCTGTTTCTGACAGATCAAGTCAAAAGTCACATATTGGTGGAACATAAACTACATTTCAGAACAAGGACAGTGCAGGTTCATGATGATATTACTTTTAATATTAGCACACCAGACTTCTATGAATTGGTATGGGGGGTATTTTGCCAACGTGAGTGTGAATTACAGTAATTACTCCTTCACCCTCTGTAGATCTTGGTTATTACAAAGACATCTGCAGGTAATTTAGTAATGATATGGCCCACCATATTTTAAGATGACTGTTCACTGACGTCAGCAGGGATTTCAATTTCAATTCAATGACACAATATTGACCACTGTCCACTAAACAAACGACTGAAAAAAGAGAAAAACCCAAATTAACCTTCTACGCTGATTTAAAACGGGAAGAGATGGCATTTTATTCCATTAGCATGATGGTAAAATGGGGGCGGGGAGAGGTTTTGAATGAGTTCACCATTTGCCTGAAATAGAGAATTATGATCAGCAACCATAAGACCTTCTTAGATCAGGCCAGTCATCTTATGGCAAATACAGAATCTGGCTTGTCTTCTGCCAAACATAAATAAGCCAAAACTGGGGTAAAGTGCCTTTGCCAAACAGATTCTTAGTAACAGCATTTGCACACTGTTAATTGCACACATGCACAAACATCTGCTGATTTCAGTGGGTGTTTTGCTATGGATCTCAACTGAAACAAATGCAAAGCCCTTTTTTGCAGGCTTAAAAATGTTTGGCTAAGTATCGAAACCCAGCTTCTGCCCTGCAGTGACATTCCAATGTAGAATCAGTGATCTTCCACTCTTTTCCCACCACAACATACAAAGAGCAAATGCTGTTAAAATGTCAAGTCAAAATTATTCTTTGCTAAAAGACTGCACCTGAAAGAGTCTGGTTTTATGCCAAATGACCTCACTTACCTCCTCTCTTGCTTCAGCCAGGGCTGTTTTAGGTGCTACAGACAATGCTTCTTGCTTATCTAGAAACACTAACGACTGTTTCGTGGAAACCAGCCCCACCTACTTTGCAGGCTCTGAGGGCTTGTCTTTGTGGGGATGATCTTGCAATAAGCTACAGTGTGAATTTAAAGTGAACAGCAACAGGTATTCTGCATAGATTCCTTGTTGGGAGTTTACCCTAAGGGGACCTTTTTTACAGTTAGTTTAATCCACTTTCCAAAGTGGACTGAAAGGGCACCCTTAGTGCAAAACTAGTGTTCACAGGGGAACCTAGTGTGCAACATGTCTTTTGCAATGGCCATGCTCTTTCCCCATACAGATGAGCCTTCACTGAGAAGAAAGATAAATAGAAATGGAGTACCAGGAACAGAAACAGTGGGTAACAACATTGCTTTACCACCAGTATATAAATAATAAACACTAGGGCTGTGTGACGCTTCAGGTGGCCAAATCTCTGAAGAGATTCGGTCTGATTCAGTGGCCAAATCTCTGAATCTGAATCGAATCAGGGGACCAATTTAAAGGTCTGAATCGAATCAAAGCTCTCCGAATCTTCCGAAGATTGGGAGAGGTTTGATGATTTGGGCAGTCCCCGGTGGCTGCAGCAGGGAGCTGCAACTGACTCCAAGCTGGTAAGTACTAGGGGCAGCGGAGCGGGGGCTGAGGGAGGGAGGAGGGGACCATGGGGGGGACCCCTGCCAGCCCCCACAACCCCCCTACACCCCCAGCCTCCCTGACCCCCGCCTACTGCTCCAGCCCCCTCTCATGGCTGCCCCTGCCTGCCCCAGCTCCCAGTACTTTAAAAAAAAGCCCCAGTGTGCACCGGGTACTGCCAGGTAGGGGGGGTGACCCCTGCTGCTTCCCACTGCTACATACTGCATGGGGGACTCTGCACAAGCCCCCTGACATCCCCCGCTCCCCTATGGGTGCCCTTCCCAGGCAAGTTCCGGTCCTTTAAGAAACCCCCCCCCAAGAAAAGCCCCAGGACTCACCGCTCCTGCAGTGGCCTTGGGGCTTCAGGGCAGGGCTGTGGAAGAGCCCCCCACATGGTGCCGGGCAGTGGGGGGCAGTGCGGATTTCCCCCCGCCAGCAGGAGCAGTGAATCCAGGGGGTTTTTTTGTTTTTCTTAAAGGGCTGGAGCTAGCCCAGTCAGGACACCCATCAGGAGCCTGGAGGAACAGGGGCGGGGGCAGGATACTCATGCAGAGCCCCCCATGCAGCTTGGGGCAGTGGGAAACAGCAGGGATTGCCCTCTGCCTGGCAACACCTGGTGATCTGGGGCTTCTTTTTTAAGCAAGAGCCAGGAGCTGGGGCAGGCGGGGCAGCCATTGCCGGGATGGGAGACCAGGAGGGGAATGGGCCTGGCCTGGCTGATTCGGCCGAATCTAATCAGGACAGTGATTCGAATCACTGAATCGAATCACTGTCCCCTGAATCCAAATCTGAAGTGAATACTAGCCACTTCACACAGGCCTAATAAACACAGGTTACGGTGGGGAACTCTCCTCTTTTCCCCTCTCTCACATCAATGAACTAATTGTTCTGTTCAACTTGCCATCCTAAGGCACTCCTGTAGTTACATCTCTTTCCTATCCAGCCTAGAATGCAAAATCTTCTTTGGACAAGGATCCCTCCTTGACTTCTCCCACTGTCTCCCCACCCCACTTTATTCCTACTGATTAGCAATAATCATACACCTTGTTATGGCGATACAAAATTCTGAACTTAATGTCTATTTTCAAGGCCTTTATTGCAGCTACTATCTGAAAAGAAAGAATGAATGGGATTCCTTCCAGTTCATTCTGCTATTTAATTGTCCAGAAGAGTCAATACCGAGCAATATAATATATTCCCTTCCTGCCATCACAGGGGTGAATGTGGACTTCATTTTAGATTTCACTTATTCATATCAGTGGGCACATGTTTGCATAAGCTGTCCCCATGACTTCAGTAGAATTATTCGCATGAGTATGTGTGTGTGTATGTGTATCAATATGAGCATAGGTTGCAAAATTAACTTAATTTTGCAAGAGATTACAAGAGTGGGAATTTAATTCATTTTTCCCCAAATTAAGTCCTGGCTTCCCTCTCTCCTGCATCCTAGCACAAAACTACCCCCACTCCTATGGTACCTCCAAGGTCAACTGTTAGGAAGATGCACAGAGCGTATTCACCAAATTGTCCCTACTCCTAGAAAGAATCTAGGAGAAATGGAAAGAGACAAATAGGAATCATATTCTATGCCCTATTTACACTGGTCTTGCCTTGAAACCAAATTTAGAATCCAAATTTAGAACCACTTAGGATCCATCTCTAATTTTGCCAGGATGAAAAATGGAAAATGAAAGCTAGTCCTTCACTTAGATTTTTTATCAGCTGCACAGAGCACTAACGGCAACAACCTAAACATGCCCAAACAAAATGACATGTAGGTAGGACAGGTGTTTTTGTCTTAAACCATATGTACAGCTTGGGTATAAACGTTGTCTGGCATCTGACTAGGATTAACCAAGGTGTATTTTGAAGCTCTCTGCAGCAGCATGAGGTTGCAAATGTTCCTCCCTTATTTCCGAGAAGAGGGGGGGGTGAGGGAGTTTTGTTTTCTGAAGTCACTATATAAATCTTTTAAAGAATTCTGAACCCGGGATTTGTTACAACACACATCTCTCATTGACCAAAGATGCTCTGGTTATCACAGGGGGAAAAATGCTTTCACTCAGTGACTCATCAGCTGCCTGTGTTCTCTTGATCCATCCCATGGTAAATCTGCAATAAGAACTGTGAATAGGGAAGAGGAAGACAGAGAGGAGGAAGAGACATCAGTGCTCTTTCACGCTTCCTAGTAGAGTGTTGCCCTATTGGTGCCAAACCTTTCATTTTGCAGTGCAGACAGACACAGCAGTGTAGCTTTCACATTTCCAAGGTTTCCATTAATCATTTCCCCAGGAGTTCCATTCTCAATGGCTTCATATTTCATGAGCCCAGGGAATAGGGAATTCAAGTTTTACAATACATCTTCATATGGGATCATTTGTGGCTGGTCTGACAATACTCACCTTGGTTACTAATCAACCAGAGGTTTGCCTGCACCACAGCCACAGTTCCTGTAGTACACACAGTTCCTTTCACCAGGCAGTTTATTTTTCCTAGGAGTCCTCACAGACAACAACATAAAAAATAAAACAAACAAGTATACAATGAACAAGGCAGATAAACCAAAACCTGTGCTTCCCCCTCAGCACCACAGCCTTCCCTCTCCCCCTCAGTACCCTCCCTGGGAGCTTTTAACTTCCTTTAGGGCCAGCCAGTCACTGCTGTCAGCTGGCCCAGTGCTCCTAGGCAGGCAAGCTATTACCATCTAACTCCCTACAGCTGGGATCCAGCCCCTGTGCTGTGCATTTTGTTATACATCCCCTCTCCCAAGACTGGAGTCCAGGATACACTCTTCCATATTTTTAATTCCCCCACTTCCTCTCAGGAGAAGTGGTGTTAATTTGCATGTGCAGTTCCAGGGCGGTGGCATACTGAGAAATCAAAAGGCTGCAGAGACAGGTAACATCTAATCAACCAGGCATTAGTCTCTTGCATAATATCAAAGGGGCACATTCAGTGACCAAATGAAAATGGGCCCTTAGGAGGGAGTAGAAGAGGGTCTAAACTGCCCACTTAAAATTGCTAGACACTCCTTTTTTTACAGCATATTTCTGCTCTTGGGGAGGGAGCTTTCTGAGATATAAAATGGGGTGTTCTCCATCCTCAACCTTATGGGAGAGAACAGCCCCCATGCCTCACTCTGTACCTGTCCTTTGTTAAGTATGGGTCATGCAGGACTGGTGTACTACATAGTAGCCATTTTACTGTCCCAAATGCTGCTTCACACTCGGGTGACCACTGGATCTTTTATGGCCCCGCCTTCCACAGCAGGTCTATTAGTGGAGTTATGATGGCAGCAAATGGTGGGATGAATCACCAATAGTAACTTGCTAAGCCTGCCAATGCTTTTACTTTGTCCACTGATGCCTTTTGCCATTGCCCAGTGTATATCCTAGGTATCTAGTATCCATGTATCTTAGGTGACACTTAGCAGGGGTGGCCATGAGACCAGCCACCTGTATTCACTGCAACACCTTCCTCACCCACAGGAAGTGTTCTTCCCACGTGTTGGCAAATATTACTGCATTGTCCAGATAGGCAGTTGCATATGCCCTGTACAGCGGAGTACTCTATTAGATGCTGAGCGGAGTACTCTGTCCATTAGATACTGGAAGGTCGCAGGGACCCCATGAAAACCAAAAGGTACATTTTGGAAGTGGTAGAGTCCCTGGGGCATTACAAAGGCTGTGATTTCTTGGGATGCTTGGTTCAAAGGTACAAGTTTCCCTTGATTTCTGCGGTACATGTGTTCCCAGAAAACTTCACATAAATTGCATAAAGGGAACCCAGTTTATAATGTAAGAAATAGGGATATGTTCCCACGGTGGTGAGGGAAGGAGTAGGCTCTCAGACATAGGCATGGGTATACCTACAATTTACCTGCTGGCAGTCCCAATATCGATGGTCGTTCTCTCCACATTGGAAACAAGTCATTTGAGCCTCCCTTCCTCCTCCTCCTGAGCTGTGGGAATGTCTCAGGACAGGAGCATCGCCTTTCTTCTCTGGGGGAACTACTCAAGGACCCTCCCCCTGTCTGCAGTCTCAGAGAAGATGGAGGTCACACTGCTAGTGGAGACCTCTTTAGAAACCAGGTCTGTTTTCCCCATAGTACTGGCTTCCTTAGCCTGGAAGCTGCCAGCTCCCCCACAGATCCCAACAGTCTAACTCTGCCCCCATGAAGTCCTCTACTTTCCAAGTGGCTTCCTCCAAGCTGGCCACCCAGTGGTGATACTACCACCTCAGGGCTTCTGGTGAGAGGATGGCACAGAACTGTTCCAGGATCGCCAGCTCCACTATCTCCTCAGCTGACTGTGAGTCAGGGTTCAGCCAGCAGATGCACAAGTCCCTTAGTTTCTGAGCCACGGCTTGAATTTGGGTCCCAAATTTCCAGTCCAAACTTGCAGCAATCGGCCTGCCCTGTGAGTCGCAATTGGTCTAGGATGGCCATTTTGAGGGTCTCATAATCCCAGGCTGATTCCACTTCCAGGGCCCGGCAAGCAGCTTGTGCCTCCCTAGTTAACAGAAGGGCCACCCTCATAGCCCACATGTCCTGTAGCCACTGATAGGTCTCTGCCACCTGCTCAAATGTTGTAAGGAAGGCCTCAAGGCCATCTGCAGGTCTCATCTTGGTGAGCACTCCACCTTCTATCTTAAGGGAGCCAGGTGACTCACCAACTTGCGTGGGGGTCCGTATTGACTCCAAATGCAGTTTCAGAAACTCCTGCAGCTGCTGCTGCTGCTCCCTCTGGAACTGCTGCTGCTGGAATTGGAGCTTCTGGAATAGCTGTTGTTGCTGCTGCTGCAGCCCCTTCAGCCATTCTAGCAAGGCTCCTGCCTCTGTTTCTGGAGTTCAGTTTAGACTGCCCGTATTCTTCACCACATGTAGTGGGTTGTCTCTCTGGCAGTTGATTTTTCCTGGGACAAACTTCCCCACAGAAAACAACATAAACAATAAAACAAACAAGTATACCAGCAACAGTTGGATAGACCCAAACCTGTGGTACTTCATCAGACCTTGAGAGGGCAACCCCAGCTCTGTACTTTCCCCTGAGCACCACAGACTTCCCTCTCCCCCTCAATACCCTCCCTGGGAGTTTTTAACTTCCTCTAGAGCCAGTCAGCCACCCCTGCCAGCTGGCCCAATGATCTTAGGCAGGCCGGCTATTACCCTCTAACCCCCTGCAGCTGGGCTCCAGCTGCTGAGCCATGCACCTTGTTATAGTTCCGAATACCCTCGGCCTTCAGAGGATGTTCAGAGCTACTTCTGAAGTCTAGAGCTCAGGATCATCTCTCTAATTGACATGGCTGGAGTAATAGCACGTGGGTTCAAACCATCTATTAAGATTCTGTCCTCACAGTATCTGAGGGCTTTGGCTCATCCCAGGTTTAAGAAGCATGGCAGAGGGACACAACAATCAGCAATCTTTCTTTAGTAACTTAAGACCCACACATTTAAAATATCTAGTTACTTTCATTCATTGAGCTCTTCGATCCTGGAGCTGTATGTTTTTGTCATGATTTTGCTATTATTTATGCTTTATATTCCAACAGTACCTAGAAAATCTGTCCGGCATCAGAGCCTCATTATATCGGGCACTGTACAAACACGTATATGGAATTAAGATTCTATCATTGTATTTTCCTCTCGTTTTCTGTCATTTGTTACACCCTGACAAGGTACCTGGTTCTGGCAGACACAAAATGAGGAGCATTCTTGCCCAAAAGGGCCTATAGTTTAGAGATGGTGCAGGCTGAGAAGCCCAGAGGAAAGAGGAATTTTGAAAAATAAACAGAAGTTTTAGTTATATAGTGCAGATTAAGCAAAAGTAAATTTATCGCTCACAGGATTTTGGTGGTACAGAGCACAAGCAGCTGTATTTACAGGGGCACAGGAAACACACTTATGTTGAGTGCTGTTGATAAATGAAACGGGGGGACAGGATATACACATACTACAATTTTAGAAAATTTCAAAAGGGCAGATTTTTGAGTACTTGGCACCTACAATTGCAGCAAGATTGTCAAAAGCGCTTGTTTGGGCACTCAAGTAAATATCAGATATTCAAAAGTGGTTAGTGGTCAGCATCTCCACTTATGACAGTTATACCCGTATTTTCAAAGAAACGTTCAAGGAGCAGAGCCTGTTAGAAATCCAGGTCTCCTACTGTGGTGTTGAATCTCTCTGAAAATGCTGGCCTCTGAGTTGTGAAGGAGTCATAGTCTATGCCCTATTTACATTAGTCTTGCCTTGAAACCAAATGTAGGACCTATTTTTAAAATGAGTTTCTAACAGTGTTTGGCTGAACAGTGAGCACCAAACTGAGTAGAAAATAGCTTTGTTTCTTAATTCAATTTGTGCCCCACTGAGGGGGCATGAAGCCAGATGGAGCAAAGCCTGCAGTATGTTTTCCTGGGAGCTGCACAAGGATGAGCTGACAAGCAGCAAAATAGAGTATACAAGTCGGCTTCAGCCCAGCAGGAATGACTTTTTTATTGCTAATTGCTGAAATAAAAAAATAAAAAGGAAGCTGTAAAAAAAAAATCAATGCAGATTAAAAACAAAACTAAGATCAGAGTGGTGTGTTCAATCTATTGTTTCCTAATGATACAAGAGCTATATGGAGATGCGCTACCATTACCTGTTAGGTAATATATACCTAATGATATACTTTGTCCTTTGATGGTGAATCAGCTCACATTACCTCATTACCAGGGATGTTCTGAGGTTATCAGCCAATGTTATTGCTTGTTCTAGTGAAATTTAAAACAAGTTGGCCTGACCTTTTCAGATTAAAGTGGCACTGAGCTCCCTCTGATCTGCATAACAAATTTGCCACAGTGGCCATCCTATCTGTGAAATATGGTACCTCTTATCAGTTAGTGGTCAAACAACTCCTGCACCATGTTCTGCTAATGCTGCTAAGTGCAATGTGCCCAAGCTGACAGCTGCTGTGGAAAAAGAGAAGCTGGATTTAAAGCTCACTGAAGTCAACTGGAGTCTTTCTATTGACTTTAGTAGGCTTAGGTCAAGATCTAAAGAGCTTGCAGCATTTTTCTCCAGAGACTCTGTACAGTGCAGCATTTATGTTCCCCAGAATGGCTTGTGGGACTATCTGTTCTTGAATCCTATCACAAAAAGGAGCAATTACTATAAAACTGATGAACAGTGTTACACACATCAGGGGCACGAAAATACCATGGTGATGAGCACTACAGAAAGGCCTGTAGAGAGTTTACGTAAGGATGTCAGTAGGGTAGCTCTCAGTTCAATCAAATAGGATTTGTCAGATGACTAAAATCCTGTTTAGTTTTAAAAAATGTATGAGCAAATGGTGAGGCAGGGAAATCCCAAAAGGCAGGCTGCAGACAAAATGTAAACATTAACGCATTAGCAATTAAAATATAGGTTATTAATTACCCTGTGAATGTGTCCCTTTTCCTTAAAAACATATTCACAACATGTGCTGATTTCCCCCCCCTCACTGCAGGAAACCTCCTGGGTTCTTTTATCCTCCCAGGCTCAGATGCCTCAGTTTAATACATGTGGGTGAACCTTTCCATCCTGCAACTGAATTCTGCCCTCAGGCTCAGGGGTCTGCCCATGCAAGTTGGACAGCAGGACTGGCAACTCTTTCAGGCAAAGGACTCTACCTGTCTCTGTACTTGCACCTGGTTTAGTAGAAAAGGGGCTGATTCACTAGCAATTTTTGAGCTCTAAGGCAAGACTATCAGATAATCGGTCTAAAGAACCCAGGCCAAATTCAGTGTAATGCTTCACTAATTAACACATGCTGAATTAATGAAGGCCCATCTAAACAGAGTCTTCAGAGTGTTTGCATGGGCCAATAACCTACAAAATCTATTAGTTTTACTCTTGGTTGAAAAAGTTGTCCTTTTTCCCCGTGGAAAAATCTCTTTCTGACAGGATGCTGCTTTATGTAACATCTTCCTAGAAATGTTCTTTACATTCCCCGCTCCCTCCACAAACACAACCCTGAAAATGAAGTCTTTCATGTAAATTAAACTTACTGGAAATATATGCAGACATTGAAACAGGGCCTGGAATGACATTTCTGAGTATGACATTTAAAATTCGCTTCAAAAGGCCTATCCTTCCACTCCCCTATATGCTGGATATTCTGTTATTTGAAATGATACAGTTGCTTTACACCGCTTGGTCACTTAGGAATCATACAAATCCAGTTATCTTCCCTCTCTCAAAGGAAATACTCTGTTCCATGGAAACGGGTTAGCTGTATTTATATCCATCCATTCATCCATCTATAACAAGGGAAAGGTGAACAGAAAAGACATCCACACCCCACACATACTTTCCTTAATTAAATAAATTAATAAAAATGTAAAAGATCGCACCTTAAAAACATATGCATAGACTAAAATTATAAATGATAATCTTTTATAGCTAGCTGCCAAGACCAGCTTTCAATAGCACAGATTTCTTCTGCAACAGCTGGTGGCAATATTTATGCTTAAAGCAGCCTGAAGGCCCTATTTGGGGCCTCAAGTCATTCTCAACCTTTCTGGACTCAAGGTAACCCTTGTTAGACTTACCACTCCACTTATTAGACTCAAGGCATGCCTCAGAAAATGTCAGTTCTTTACTTTCACTCATTTTTGACTAACAGAAAAATAATAGAGCAATTCTTCTGTTGCAAAGAAATCAGACAGATCACAACAGGTCAGAAATGTTTAGGGCACTATGGATTCTGAATGGAAATCCCTGGGTTTAAAAGATGAATCATATGTATGTGTTTATACACCTAAGAGTGCTAATACTGTATGGTATTAAAAGGACCTCATGGCACCCCAGGGTGCTGCAGCACCCTGGTTAAGAATATTAAATTCACTGGGCTAGGTGTTAATTATAGAAGTGCAAACATTGAACTCAGGTCTTCACATGTCAGAAGACTTTTAGTTCACCTTGAAATACACAGCATATGGTTTAAAAGAACTGTGAGAGAGGCATGCAAATTGAACTGCATGGACATTTCTGAGTCAGGACCAAACTGTAACCCATTCTTATGGTATTGGTAAACAGATACAGGCAATATCATCCAAACGATCCAAATGATCATCCAAATTTAATTTACTTTAAATTCTGGAAGCAAACTCAGCCTATATTATCAGTGTGCTTCTGTCCTTACCTTATAAATCCTGTACTGCGGGTGTTCAAGGTAACATGACAGTCCGATAGGGAAGTCTCTTTTTAGCTTCTTGACACCCAGTGTGCCTATTATTATAACATCATGTAGGTTTCTCTCAAGAAAGGGCTGCTGATTAGCATGGCTTCTTTCACAGATAAGAAAATTAACTGTAATTACCAAGACTACAAATGATTCTAGATTAGAGAAATAATTGACAGGACACTGAAGAGGCATTAAGACTACATCATTAACATTTCTTTCTCTAACTTCATGGTCAACAGTTTCCTCCCTGGGGCCTCTTGTTTCTGAGGCACCTTGCTGTGGACATGCTACCAACTGAAATGGCCTCAAATACTCTCAGACTCTATAACAAATGCTGCAGGGTCCACCCCATTCAACAGTGCCAGGACATTAAAACCTTGATTCAGCAAAACACTGAAGGATTTGTTTAAATTGAACCACATGCTTCACTTCCACTGACATCAAGTGTGTGCGAGTGATTTACTGTATCAGACCTTTAATATGAGCTTTCTTCTCTGAGGGAATGAGTGGACAGATGAACAAATTATGCTGGCTTAAGAACATGGGGGGGAGAGGCAGATGGCAACGTATCATTTGCTCCAAAGTAACTGTTCTTTGCGTCCACCCTTAGCCTACAGTAATAAAGGCTAAGCTGAAGCACTTATCCCTGGTTGAAACAGCCTGAGTTGTCCAGTTCAGCTTTGACTTACCACAGGGTAAGCACAAACATGCAAAAATGAAAGGAGTACCTATGATGAGCGTAGCAACTTAATAAAGGGGATGCTGAGAAAACAGAAGCAGCAGCACTGCAGAGCCAGCTGTCATGTTGGCTGTAGCGCAGCCATTGACACTGCCCCATGCCTTGCTGGCACCCAGGAGTTATGTTTGCTCTGATGAAAAATGGTTAGTGCAAAGGCTTTTAACATGATACAATTTGTTCATCTGTCCACGAGCTGAGAAAATCATTCCTATCGGAACTATTGACACCACTCTTCCAAGCCACCCAACGCAAACAAGATCCAACAGTTTTACCAATCAAATCCCTGAAAGGGTCCTTGGAAACTGACAGGACTTCAAGGCACCTCATGCTGATCTAGAGCTCCAAGTTCACATGCAACATCTACATAAACCTGGTATCCACAAAGGAACCACTACATGGCCAATTCAGTGATTGGGAATGCAACTACTTTAGTCCATGGGCTACAATAGTATGTTACAGCCCCAGTACAACCCCTAAAAGCAACTTTTAACAGCAGAGCAGCTGTTCCCCAAGCAAATTCAGAAAAGTTAACACCCTGGAGGCAATGGTGACACTATGGAGCACTGTTGTTCAGTGGCAGGTGAATGGAGTCCTTTGAGCAATAGCCAGCACCAGCAACACCAGCAACAGCAATTCTATTACACATATAAAGGCCAAGTACAAACAGTCAAAAAGCCTGAGCCTGAACTGATTCAATCTCTGCAGGTTAGTCTATACTGTGCAGATTGAACTGATAAGCATGTGAACAATCATTCACTTTTGATTCCAGAATGCAGCCACATGCCTGCAGTGGCCCAGGGCAGAAGCCAGGTGGCCTTCCTGGTCAGCTGGAACAGACAGCTTAGGCCAAGGCTACCCTGGGGTGGTTTGCAGGGGAGCTACAAAGCATCCTGGGATGCTGCAGGATTGAGTTAACTTGAATCTGGAGGGAATCTGGGAAAGAAGTTCAATTAGCTGACTTAATCTAAATCAGTGAAGTCTGATACTACATCTAGGTTTAACTTAAACTGGTTTCAGCCATTTTGAAAGTGGTTTGTGTGCACTGAACTCCTGGTGTGTTACTGTTATGAACTGGTTTCCGATCACTCATACTGGTTTATGTGTGATTTCTGTTCGTAGCCAAAGGGTTCTTTTGTCCACATGTGAATAGGAGGGAACACTGATCCTTTACTGAGTCTCTTAGTGTGGGCTGGCTCCTTCTGGCTTCATTCCCCTCCTGCCCGCACCCCCCTACCCCCTGGCGCCGACTTTTGACTCTGGTGCTAATTACACTGTACGCCCTAGCAGAAGGGAAAAAAAAACCCTTTCTTGTGGACCATGCACAGAAACAAGGACAAAAAGCGTAGTTTGGGCAACAAAGGCCTGACATTTCAAAGTGATGGATGTGTGGTCTTTGTGAGGAGCTAGCCTTGCAATTTTCAACCCACATGACAGAGCTATAAAGTTATTCATATGCATTTGCCAACGCTGGTATTGCATTTGTATGCCTGGCAGTTATGGAATATTCCAGGACTTCCCAAAGAGCTGACTGGACACATTCACAACAGACTTGCAACATGGAGAAGATGATAACCCATTCCTTTAAGACTTGTGGAAACAGGTGTTTTCTTTGAAGAACAAAGACATGGTATTTATGTTACTGGGATTTTTTAAAAGTCTCTTCTCTAATTCAACAGACTCCATTCTACTAGTCTGACTAAATCTGCATAATGTACTGCATGGCATTTATAAGGAATTTGACATTTCCTCAAAGTGTTTGTACAGCATAAATCAGAAAAAAACCCCAATTTGTTCAGAAACAAGCTTTATCCAATTTACATTGCCTTTCTTCTCCATATCACATTGATCAGTTCACTCAGGAAACACCTACTGTTTGCTCTCACTCTTTGAGTAATCCATGGGTAGGGGATCTCCGATTTAGTAGCTTCTGTAGGGAAATGACCCATGTGATAATTTCCCTTTCCATTCACAACTGTGCAGGCCACCTCCCCACTCATTCACAATTGCACCATATCCTTCTGGCAGTGGCAAGGAGAAACTACAGCGCATTTTTAATATATTTTAGCTGTTTTTTCCTTGAGATTTAGCTGCAATGAGGTATGACATACAATTCTCTGGAAGACATCTACAAGTACTTTTCAGAGACCACAGTTTTCACACTTTTGACCTAGAAACCAATTGAAAATGCCTGCAAGGATCCTTTTCAGATGTACTACAGTCTTGGCAGCAGAGACTCCTCCAAACCATATCTCTAGGTCCAAACTTTGGTCATCTCTCTAATGAACTAAGCCAAAAGACCCAAGATCAAAACACCCTTGGATCTAGGGTGGATCTTGGATCTTGGACTTAAATTTTACATCTTTCTATTACATAGGTACAGACTGGGTCCATATCTGACCCAAATGGTACTTCTCCAACCTACCTCTCCTGCACACCTAATAGTCAAGTATGTCCCTAGTCAGGAAAAGCAAGCTGCATATTCTTTTTGTCAAAATATTTTTCATTTTAATGCACTTTCTCTTGCTTTATTTCCCTTGAAGTTTTTCTGAGTTGAATGTGGTTATAGGGTGTGTCTTTATTCACAGCCTTCCAGTGTTGGCAGGTCACACTATGCTTTGGTAGAGAGACAGGCTGCATATGCCTGTTTTCAATTACATCTAACCAGTTCAGTATTTTGACTTTAAAAAAAATCTTTCTGTATACTCAGCCTCTGCTGAATACAGCACTTTAGATCTTCCAGTCATCTTCACACATTAATTAATCCTTTAACACCCTCGTGATACAGGAAAGTATTGTTCCTAGCAGAAGGAGAAGCTGGCAGACACATTAATATGACTCACACAGGGCTATGCACAAAGGACAGAACTGTGGCATTCCTCTGATAGGTGAGGAGGGTAGAAGGAAAGAGAAATCCTTCAGATCTTCCGTCCAGTAACTCTGCTCTGAGAACCACAGAAAGGAGCCAGGGACAGTAAAGGCCAATCAATAGTCAATAGAGTCATGGTATCAGAGAGCATGTGGCAGGGGTCCCAGTGGTGGCAGAAAGGCATGTGTCAGCTCAAGCTGCCCAGAAAACAGGAATTCCATTTCAGGGAAAAATGAGAGATTACAGCATTTCATTCCACACCAGAATAAAAATGAGATTGATGAGGCAGAAAAAGGTTCAGGGCCTTGCTCGCCTGATTCAAAGCAAGAACTTGAACCTGAGTCTCCCACATCCCTGCTGAGTGCTCTCCCCATAAAGCTTTAAAGTTAGTGTTTGACTCAGTCTCTCTCTCTCCTGCTGGACATGTTACATTTTGTGTAAGTATTTAAATTCTCCATGGGTGAGAGAGAGAGAGAGATTAACATTGTAGAAAGCCCAAGTTCCCATTTTCCAACAATGACAACAAAAATAATTTTTTTTCAGTTAAAACATTTCCAATTAGGCCTAAGCAGATCGCATAGATGGCTCCGGGATGCTGCCGACCTTGGGAAGAAAGGAGAGAGGGGGAGCCCCTGTTCTTGAGGCCAAAATCCTTACTTGTTCTTTGGGAACAACAAACCCTTAATGCCTGGAGAAAATCTATGCAGCTGTGGTTGCTCTCCACCTTTTCCTGTAGGTTTTCACCAGAGATGGACAATTTAGCACATAGCTCTTTATACATACCTAGCTCCCATTTCTATAAATTAATTTATGTGAGCAGACAATGAAGTCAACAAGGTCTTCCATTCATTTTCATGTGCATATAGATTTACTGCTATACAAGCATGGTATGTTTCTGTATAGACATTCCTGCAATGATAAAATCATGTGTGTTGTAGGATGACAGTTACACAGTACTACACTACATAGACAAATACTGTACCCTTTACCTTTTACACTGAATATTAAAATACATAGCACTATGAAGTGTCTGACCAAGTATTACCAGAGTCATTTTACAGGAATACAAGGTCATCCCACATACTACTGAATAGCAGGATATAACATTATATTCCATAACATGCAGTTTCACATAGAAATATAATTTTTGGCATTTCTAAAGTGCAAAACAGAACACTGATTTTTCTGTATATCCTATGTATCCTATGTGACTATAACAGGGGAAAACATATAACCTAAATATGAAGTGAACTGAAAGTGATTTCATAGGCACTGAACAAAATGCCAGGGGGAGATAGTGTCTGGTTAGATAGAAAAAAGGCAGAGACACAGAGCAAAATGACCTTGTTCTGCACAATAGAGTGATTCATATGGATAAGCCAGAGTCTCCAAATTACAATCTACAAGGAAGGAAAAGAACAGTATTATGAATTCAGCTCAGCCTTCAATATTACCAGTGCTGAGTCAATTCTATTTGTAAAATGAGAAAGTGTGCACAAAATATAGGCAGTCACCTTGTTGAACTTGACCATTCTCTATAAATTAAAAGTGTGCAGGTAAGCTGGGCTAAGAGTTTACAGAGGTGTAAATCAGGACAGCTCCAATGAGGTCAGGGACCTCAGTGGAAGATCCGGCCTGAAATACTCTTCAGGAGATGATGGGCACTGTTTTCCTGTAAATTATATTTTCCTACAAAACCAACTGTATATCCTCACAGAGCTTTACTTCCTCTGGAGAGGGGGAGGGGAAAATAAGGGGAAAATAGGGAAAGAAAGGATCAACAATGAAAAAAGAGGCCTGTTTGTGCCAATTGCATTGGAAAAGTTGTTCAATGATGGTTAATCCATGTGAAAACAAGTCTTCTGTGATACTGTGCCAAGATCAGTATTCTGTGCTCTACTCAATAAATGCAAGTTGACCTCCAGGTCAGAACTACCTTCCTGAGAACATTTTTATGACATAAATTGAATCAGAGATGTTCCATCCATGTGATATTTTTACACAGAAGAAGTAGATGGTACCTGGCATCTTGAAGAAGCCCAAAGCACCTAAACAAATTATTTTTTGCATATATGACATATATACATCTACACCTCCCCATCCAAATTCAGTTACTTTTAGTTGGAAACTAGAACACATTAAAATATTGCAAACTATACAATATACAGTATTAGACGAGGAAGGAGAATATGCAAAATGAGTTTATAGGTAACACTGTGTGCGCAAGTTAACCTGTCAATGTTTTTTTGGCAATGGTACATGTAAGGCATAGCCTACAGAAGGAAATTTGGTAGAAGAAGTATACCGGTCCAAGTCCTTGTGCAGGCAGTAATTCTAGTAAACTAACTTCCAGTTCAGTTTATATTACTTCCAAAGCAACACATGTGGAAAAAGTCACTTGATGTAGATAACAGTAATAATATGTGGAGATACTTCAACTTAATTAAAGCAGAACAGAATTAGAACAGTTTTGATAGAGTTTTGCCCCATATACATAAGCTCATAAAAGCTTTCTAGATATGGGAAAGAAACAAATCATGAACCCCGTAGTAGTGATGACTAGTAAGACTCCAAGCCCCAAGAATTAGATAGGGACCACTTGAGTTAAATATACTCAATACACAGCAAGGTGAATGAGCCAATGAATTCAGTATAGTTCCAACTTGGCAAAATGATCTGTTGTTTCCAAGTAATTGTGCCTCCCATTTGAGACTGAACACACACTGGGTAACACGGAGAGGACCCTTGTACCCAAAACTACTCTGAAGGGCAAGGCCTATTGCGCATGCCATATACTGTTGTGCAAGACTTGTTACACTCTAGGTGGCAGGAAAAAAAGGAAAAGTGGGGGATAAGGAATAGTATGATCAAACCCCACAAAGGGTGTGTCCAAACAAGTGTGGACTTTTGGTTCCCCAGGGACAAGTAGCAGTGGCACACCTTGTGCTGCAGCTACTTGTCCCTGGGGACTGCCTGTGCCATGCATGCTTTGGTGTGCAGAAAGTTACCTCGGGGGTGGTAGGGGAGATTGGGGCCAGCACTGTGCTGGCCCCAGCATCCTTACCTGGTGGCCTGGGGACTTTCCGGGGTTGCAGCCACAGTGTTTCTGCTGGGTGGAGCCTGGCCAGCAGTTGCAGCAGGGCTCTGGGCAGCCCAGCTCTACTTTTCAGCAGCACACACTGCCTGCGCGTGAGCTGCTCCAGGTTTTTTTAACACAGGTATCCAGGGGTCAAAAAAAACCACGGAAAAAAAAAACTGGAGCAGTGCACACATGGGTAGCATGCCCTTGCAGCGCAGAGAACACTGGACTGTGTGTTATGTGGCACAGCCGACGTATTTGTGGCACCACATACTACACCGCCACGCTTGCCTGGATGCGCCCAGGGAGGTTACTCCACACATACTCTCACAATTCAGTTTAGAAGGGATTTGACAATCTGACAGTTACATCACTTCCAGACAGCAGAAACTGTACTTAATAGGTTCCTTCCAGGGACAGATTCAGGATTTCCCAAAAATGGGGGTGCAGGAGCAGTACCCTACTCTCCAGGGGTGGCCACACCCCCAGCTCCTAGCCTCCTCTACCTGCATGGATGCAGACAGACCATTTGGAAATCTCCAGAAACTTTTTAAAGTTCCTAAAGCAGGTGAAAAATCTGCCCTTCTTTTCCCTTTCTTTTTCTCCTCCTCCACCTGCTGCTGTTGCTTTCCCTGCTGTTCTGGGGGCAAGGGAAGCACCAGAGCTGTCCCTGCCCACCCCACTTGGGCTGCATCAGGGCTGGGTTCATCTGGGGTTGGGAGAATGGTTCCTCCCTCCCTCCCCCATCCCTGGAGCAGGTGCAGGGAAGGGGATCCCCTTGTCCAACCCCACTGCTGTTTTCCCTATCTCTAGCTGAGCCCAGCCCACATGCAACCAACTGGGGCAGACAAGTTCAGCTCTGGATAGGTACAGACATTCAAAAAGCCCAAGGTGGATCAATCTAAGTTATGTGGTTTTCTGTAACTGGCATAGTTTAGATTGGTAGTGAATGAACACATGTTTGCCCTTTGGTATGGGTTGCAAATCTTAGACAGAGTTCCTCCATTTTTAAACCAGTCTATGTATGCTGAACTTCTGTTCTGTTACAGGTACAGACTGATTTTGTGTGCCGAATTTCTGTTCTGTTATGGATATAGACTGATTTCTGATCACTTATACCAATAAAGTGTAATGTCTGTACCTGGTGCTTCTCCTGTCACTGGGGGAAACAATAATGGCAGGCAGGGGAGGTGAGGGGTGGGGAGAAGAGGCAATGAGGGGGATTTTCACCTCCTTTAAGGGCTGAAAAACATCCTGGGAGGCTCCCTTGATGTGGTCCAACCCAAAAGGGGGTGCTGCTATGCCACTGCACCCCCTCTGGATCTGCCCCTGGATAACTGAACTGGGGCTAAAAAATATTGCAGCTTCCAGATCACAGGTCAACATTTGGAGGGAGCTCTATGGTGCCAACTGAAGGGCTAGGGAGATCTGAAACAAGATGTGGGTCCAAATGCATACAAAAATAAGACACTCATGCTCTGTCATTGAGTACAGGATAAGGACCCATGCCCATCTCTGTATTTCTATTGGTTTAAATTGGATTAGGACCTATATAGCCCAGATATGTCAGATGATGCAACAAATGCATTTGAAACAAGTAGGGACCAGAGATATTTTATCATATTCCTTGCACACACACACAGGCTGTGTTTCTTGAACAGCTCTCCTCCACTCCGGGGCCAGTAACACTTATCAATCTCATTGGGATGTTGTGAGACAATAGAAAGAGAGCTAGGGAAAAGGGAGAGAGGATGTAGTTTGCTGAACTTAAGGTAACTCTAATTTAACAATGGCAGTGATTTTTACCCAAATTTATTACAACACAGCAGAGGCACTGAAGCAGCCTTTGAGCTTCCTTCACCTCTCCTTTACCAATAAAACTGGGATCAACAATTTATTCAGTGTTATTTTGTCCAGACTTGGCATGGACAATGGTAGCTTCTCATTTGAACACAAAGGCATCTAAATACTTGTAAAAAAGAAAATCACCATTAGCTAAAAATATCTTCATGGATGTAAACAAGAACTGCTTTTAAAATGCCATGACACTATCCTGGACCCTTTAACTGTGGCTGTCAGGACAATATTTTCATATCAGATACAATTTTCATAAGTGAATGTAGGAGAACTTATTTTCTTGCACTGCATTCAGAAAGGGTGCAGCGTTTAATACATTTCAGTGCTAACAGTCCAGCAAAGCCACAGTAAAACCCAATGAAAAACTCATGAAGGGATAAGAAAATTGGCTTTTAGCAGCCTATAGCAGGGGATGGATCCTATCACATTGTATCTCACTTCGCCAGACCCTAGAAGAGCTGTTTTCAAGTTCCAAAGACTGTGTTGGGAGAGGGGATAAATCCTGGAAAAAGATGATACATCTGGATGTCTTGTTAGCAATAAAGATCACACTCTTCTGCCTGCTGCTTCACTTATGACACATGCCTCTAGTCCTGGGTTACATGATGAGATGCTGAAGGCTGCTACACATCTTGGCATTTCAAGCTTTAAATACCACTCCAAACTAGGCCTCTCCTAAAATCTGACCACCTTCCACTGCTAGTCCCATTCACAATACCTATACATGGGAACTTCAGGGGCCTGGGCCTATTGAAAATCTCAGGGTGAAGAGGGTATGGGGGATAGAAACTACCATATTTTGTGTGCAAAGGGATATTCGTTTCTAGGGGGAGTGTGGACCAAGCCCTACATCCCTAGAGAATGATATCATTTAGACAGGGATGTGCATGCCTTGAGCATGGGGTTGGATTAGATGACCACCCTGAAGACCCTTCAAGCCCTATTTTTCTATGATTTTATGAATATCTAAGAACTCTACAAGGGAACCCCCCTATTACCGGAAGGGTCACTAGGGCTCTAACGCTAGCCTGTCTTTAGAACAGAATGCCTCACAATATAATAACATACAGAGGCTGTGTCTGTTTTAACTGGAAACCCTCACATATTCATGTGCATTGTGAAGCTTTTGTGACATGACCTGTACCTGTCACACACACACAAGGGGCAGGTGAACACCATGTCCATTTAATAAAACACACACAGACAAAACATGCTGACTTCATTTAAAACCATTCAAATGTGAAAGGCTAGAAAAGCGACCCTGAATGGGACTCCCAGTCCCTGTGGGATGATGGGAGGCTGGGACGGCTTTTTCCAGCCTGACGCAGATGGTGGGTCATTCTAACTACTGTACTTTTCAGTGTTTTTTAATCTGGCAGTCAATGCCAGAACGAACAGGTGCAGAGTCCCAGCACATATGATGCTACCACTGAAAAAAAAAACAAAACCTGCTGAGCTGCCTAGGAGCACTTAGGATAAAGTCATTGAAATGGCAAACTGGCACATTTTGATCATAATCCTTTTCGAGTAGGCCTGGCTTGCCTCCGATGCCAATTAACAGTGATACAGACTCCTTGGATGGCCAAATGTGCAGATTCTCCCCGCTGAACTTTCAGTTAATGATATCTCTGAAGGCTAAGCAATCTCAAGGAAAAATGATGCATTTATCTAGGCACAATATATGGCATTTTCCCTCCATGGGTTTGAAAACCTTTGTGCTTTGAGGGTGCTTTGGAACCACATACATAGAGCAAGTAATTTTCCTGTTTCTTCTCTGTTTGCTGTAGCTTATGTAGCTATAAAACTGATGCCCTTTGATTCCTTGTTTACTTCACATTTAAATATCTAAGTGGTTGTTTTTTTGTGAGGCAGCCTTGATGTGACATGTTATAGAGAACAGACATGCTGGTCTCTCTCTTACAAAGACTTGGCTATTGTTTTTTTCCCTGGAACTATAACTAAAAAAATCCCAAATCCATTTCAACCCAAGGGCATTGTTGCTCTTTGTGTAAGAACCACCCCCTCTCTCCTCCCCTCCAATACATACTCACTAGGTTCATTTCAATATCATGTGGTGGGAAGATACCACAAAAAGCCCCAGAGAGCCAAATTTAAATCTCAACATTTCAAGTCACATCTCTCTGCCTCCAAATCAGGTTTCCAGCTTTTGGTCCAGCCTCCTTAGATATAGCTCATATTACTATTTCTATCCATTCCATGTCAAGTCCCTTTCAATTGCACCAACATAGCTAGTGTTATAACTGAGCCATAATCCTGTCTCCAATGGCATAATTTCTGTATCATTAAGGCCATCTGGGGTTCTGATTAAAACACTGAACCTAAGATAGCTGCCAACATTTCAAAGCCATAAATAGAGATATTTAGCAGGGAAAATAAGGGCAAAGCTTTTAATTCCTGAATTACTGAAATACTGTACTTTGGAGCCAAGGGAGCTTTTCCTGAGAGGAAGTGTGGAAAATTATAGCTTAAAAATTACAAATTTATGTCTGCTTGAAAATGAGAGAGAGCAATATTTAAAACCACCTAGTTGCCTTATTTTCTAAGCACCAGTATTCACTCACTTCTCTGTTATCATAATCACTATTCAGTGCTTAAGCAGTTCTTTCTGTTCCCTGTTTTCTAATGGACGTAAATGGATGCACCAGGGGCCATTGCAGCACATAAAGATACTTATGAAAAGTGCCACAACCCTTACTTGCATACATTTGAGCCCATTAACAGTCCTTTACAGAAGCTGCAGATGGCTGCACTTTCTCTGCAAGCAAAGCATGTTTGGTTTTAAAACAGAAAAACAGAATGCCACCATTTGTAAGGAAGAATTTTTATCTTGACCTTTTTATTACCAGTAGAATGTCAGCGGATTGTTAAAGTGCTGTAAGAACAATCAATGAAAGTGATTACCAAAACCTAAAATGAACTGTTATTCCCTCAGAACAGACCAATAACCTGTTGCCCTCTTTTCCAAGTACTATCACAGTCTTTTGCAGGGCCTCTGATTTATACAATATGGTTGATAAACAACTGGACTTGAATTCCCAGTGGGTAAAGAGGGTTAACACAGTCCTTGAGATTGCTGAACAGAAGCAATGAGGGGGTATTATTTCTTTATATTTAGACTCCTGCCAGAATATTGTATTCTGGGGTTCGCACCTTATAGACAATGTTGAAAAATTGGAGGGATTTCAGAGGAGAATGACAAGAATGATTCAAGCCCTTGGAAACTCTTTATAATGAAAGGCTGTGGGGGCTTCATCTCTTTAGCTTATCAAAAAGAAGTATAAGAAGCCACTTGATTACAGATTGAGGGTATAAACAGGAAGATGATGCGGGATAGTACAAAACAGCTTAAATGACAAACAGCTTTCCTTTGGATGGGCAGTTAAGCTAAACAACCCAAAGTGGAAACAAAGCCTAAAGTTTTAATAGTGAAGTTAAATAACCACTGGAACAGACTACCAAGGTATGTAACATAATAGCCATTGCTTGAAATGGTCAAATCAAGATGGGATATATTGCTAAAATACATGTTCTATTTCAGTCACAAGTCACTGGGCTCGATATAGGAGTTGATGGATGAAATTATATGACCTGCATTATGCAGGAATTAAACCAAGATGATCAACGTGATCCACTCTGTCTCTAAAACCTATGATAATGCATTTTTTCTATTAATGGAATGCAAATGCAAACAAGAGTGCTGTCACTTTTCTATGCCCTCTCATTTATTTACAGAAGCAGCTTGTATAAGAAAAAATGTTTTTAGCTTGACAACTCCATTCTCAGGAACAGCTGAACTGAGCATGTAACTCCTGGCAAAACAAATAATATTCAACAATGAACAGGTTGTACTGCTAGAATGGCTGCAAATACCTAGCCCTGTAATGCTGCATATATTCTCCACTGTGTCTGTTGAATCTAATTTAAAATTACGCTGAAGAAAAATTGTCTTTTGACTTCAGTAAAATAAACCCTTTTATTATTTCATTTGCTATTTCATATGCCAGTCCTTCATAGAAAGCAGTACTGCTGGTTACTGTACTGGATGTCTCAGTTGCAGTTCACCTAGGATGGAATCACTCAGCCATGGAGTTACACAGCACTCTCTATAAGCAGCCATGAGACAAGCTGTAATCCAAATTCAGGATTTTTGATGTCGCATATGCATTCATAATCCCTCCTGGTCTCATAAGAAATGTTAAAAGAGCTTGCTCAAAATTCTTTATTTCTTTCTCCTGTTTAGGTTTTATTCAGTATTAAAAAGGAAAAAAAGAATAAAGGCACAAGCTGAAGAAGTTGTATAGCTGAAGATTTTACCATTAGCTTTAAACAGAGATCAAACACACTTGTTGTGATCTGAATCTGTTCAGCTGACTAGGGATGGATACATCAGATAACAGTAAAAAAAGACCTGGGTTTTTATTCACACCTTACAACAAGACTGAACACCCATCGTTACCGTATCTCCACTCTAATCAAGACTTGACACATATAGGTCCCAATCTTTGCAATACTATAGTATCTGAGTGTCTCCCAGGTATTTATGGATTTGCCTTCAGAACACTTCTGTGTAGTCCAGTAGATGGGGAACTGAAGAAAGTTGGGGTGGAGTCTAGACCTACGCACAGATCTCCTGAAAACAAAGCTAATCTTTCTTCCTACTTCACTACCTGAGTTTATTAAGAAGCAAAAATGCCAACATACAGTGAGAAAAAGTACTCCTGGGATATTTCCAACTGATCTGGAGGCAGGGGCTGAAAATATCAAAAACAAGCCTATTAGTGTCAGGTTTTCCAAATGAATGTTGCAGTTCAAAAAAATTAGAACGTGGAGATGAGCTTGTGGCACTTAAGGATCCCTGAGCTGTTTGAAGTTATCCTAGAACTAATACAGATCTCATATTAATTAATGAGAAAACCCATTTTGCTTAAAGCCTTGTTCAGCTGGGGACTGGAATGCTGATGGGATCAGTAATAGGCTACAGAGCCCTTCACCTCTAAGATTTTGGTTCATATCAAGCCTGGTCCAGAGATGACAGTTATGTTCATATAGGTGCTTGGCAGTCAGTCTGAAGTGAAAGGAGTACAACTCCTAAATGACAAATTTCCCCATCATAAAAGAACACGTGATGGTAACCTCATCAGGAAGCAAAGCCATGAGTGATCATGAAGAGTAATCCCACTGTCAACTTCAACTCTAACAATGTTGATGAAACTTTTCCCCAAAGAAACGATTTTTAACATAAAGGACCTGAAACCATTTGCACCATCTCCTACATTAAAAACAGAATGAATGGACTTTAATTCTTTTACTGAACATGCAAAAAGAAAGTTTATTTGAGGCATAATATAAGACTGAAATATATAATTTGGGCTAAACAGCGTTGGACTATACACTCAGAAGAGGTAATAAAAAAGAGCTGACTTTCTTATTTCATTTAAACCTGTGTGCCAACTCTCTGGGCCTTGAGACCTGGAACTTAAGCAGGCTTGCATTTCCCACACTAAAGCAAGTAGAAGGGTTAGAGCAAAATAAGCGCAGAGTCAACCATGCCAGTATAGGCATTTTGGATGCTCTAAGTTGCTGAACATATAGACCCAGAGAGTGGTGATGGACGGGTCTTATTCAGCCTGGAGGGATGTGGGCAGTGGGTCCCCCAGGGCTCAGTGCTCGGGCCCGCACTGTTCAACATCTTCATCAGCAACTTGGATGAGGGGGTAAATAGCACCCTGTTCACATTTGCAGACAACACTAAGATGTGGGGAGAAGTGGGCACACTAGAAGGGAGGAATAAGCTGCAATCAGACCTGGACAGGTTACAGGGGTGGGCAGATGAGAAAAGGATGGGATTCAACACTGACAAGTGCAGAGTGCTGCACCTGGGGAGGAAGAACCAGCACCATACCTACGGACTGGGGAACTCCCTTCTCATCCATGCAAGGGCAGAAAAGGATCTTGGAGTCATTACTGATACCAAAATGAACATGGGCCGAGAGAGTGGGAACGCAGTCGGGAAGGCCAACCGTACCTTGTCATGCATCCACAGATGCATCTCAAGCAGGTGCAAGGAGGTGATCCTCCCCCTCTATGCTGCACTGGTCAGGCTGCAGCTGGAGTACTGCGTCCAGTTCTGGGCGCTGCACTTCAGGAGGGATGTGGACAACATGGAGAGGGTCCAGAGGAGGGCCACTTGCATGATCGGGGCAGCAGGGCAGGCCCTATAAGGAGAGGCTACGGGACCTGAACCTGTTCAGCCTCCACAAGAGAAGGCTGAGGGGGGATCTAGTGGCCATTTACAAACTAGTCAGAGGGGACCAGCAGGCATTGGGGGAGTCCCCCGAGCACTACCAGGAGTGACCAGGAATAACGGTCACAAACTGGCAGAGGGTAGATTCAGGCTAGATATCAGGAAGCGTTACTTCACTGTCAGGGCAGCTAAGATCTGAGGGGCGCCCAACTGAGCCTCTGAGGTGTACCCATGAGAGACAGTGCCTCCTGAATGTACACCTGTGCTAGCACTAATTGTGCAGCACCCCTGCATAATAAACTGAATGTGGGCTGTGCCTGAAGGTACAGCTTAGCTCTTTAGCTCTGTTTCCATGGCCATGTTTGAGGCTAAGTAAAGACAGTAAAAAACCCCAAGGGGGAAATCTATCCAAACTTTGCAGGTTTCTCTAAACTGTCTAGATTGGACTGTTAACAAACAGACCTCATGTTCACTTTGTGGTTGGCGAAGAGAGGCAGATGCCTGCACTGGCTGAGGACAAAAGGCGTGGGGTGCTCTTGGACACTTCCCAGTGTGTTAAACATTACAGAGGGCACCTGAGCACAACCAAGTGGGGACCATCCTTTATTGGCTGCCCATCACATACCTTGAACCCCCTGCTACCCCTCATGTGTGGCGGGGGCAGCCAACCAACCAACCAACCCAACCTTGTCCTGCCCCCCACCCAGCTGATGGGACCCCCACGCTGGGGGGTTCCCCATCCCTGACCCCTGTGAGACTCTCTCTGACCCACAGGGAGGAGAGGGGAAAAAAGCCCCCTGCCCAAGTCTTACGCCCCCAAACTAAAGGTCTGCGTAGTGAGGGGCTGACAGGTGCAGGGAGGATGCAGGCTGGGAAGCAGAGGCTTTGCTGTCTCAGCTCTGTGACAGCCAGGGCAGGGCCAGACTGGCACAGCTGGAGCAGAGTAGCACTGGAGGTGGGTAGCTCCACCTGCCCTCTGAGTGAGGGTTAGTGTGGATGCTGCAAAGCATCCTGGACTGCCAGGGGACTGTAACCTAACTTGAATCAGAAGGGGATCTAGGACAGAAGCTCAACAGACTGGTCTAACCTACATTGATGAAAACAGATACTACTTCCATCCAAGACTATCTTGAACTGGGTTCCACCATTTCAAAATTGGTCTATGTGCACTGAACTTCTGTTCTGTTATAGGTTTAGACTAGTTTCTGATCACTTATACCGGCTTAAATGTAATTTCTGTCCCAAGCCTGAGTGCCTGGTGATTTCCCTTTATAAAATTGCTACATCTTAGAACTTTGTGCCCACCTAAGGCAGGGTACAAAGTTCTAAAACCATAAAGCTTTTGGGAATATGTTTCTCAGTTTATTGATTGCAAAACCAAATTATAGTTACAATTGGTCCAAATGTTCCTTCTCAGCTGAAGCAAATCATACTGCTCTCCTTTCTCCAACCATGAATACAGTAATACAGCACAGCTACTCATTACCCTCATCATAACTGGAGGAGCACCTCTCAATTTAGTACTTAATATAATTATGGCATATTAGAAAGGCTTAGAAGACCAAATTCCTCCCTTCTCAGAGCTCTAACCCACCTTTCCTCAACACTGTCAACTGAAATCTGACCTGGATATTTAACACTGAGGCCTTTCTTTTTTGCTTCTATTCATTGCATAGAAAACTCAGAGATTAGCGTGGAAACTGTTCAAATTCTTTTCTAAATTTAAAATTACATCTTCCAGAGATAACTACAGAACAATTTTACTATTTGGTGAACTACAGAAGCCAGAAAAAGGATGGTTAATAAGTTATTTTTGTTTGTGTCACAGATTAAATTCAAGATATTAAATCTTAAGAACTAAAAGTCAAAATCCTAAAAACCCTTGTCCTTACTTTGGCAAGAAATCCTATTTAAGTATGTGACATTTTTCATGTAAGTAGACTGATGGTACTGGACTCCATGCCTGTCAGTTTCTGCACCACAGGAGAAAATGCAAATCCCTAACCAGAACTTTCCTAGAAGCAGCCATTGTTTAAAGCTGTTAAATTCATAGCACTGAAAGGAACAACAAAAATGATGATTCCTCTGGGAACAAAAATTAAGATATGCCTCTGGTTCATGGTGAATGCGTGTTTTCATAAATAAATGAAACATCAATTTATTAGATTTAAACTGCTATTAGAAGGACTGCTTTTACATAGCATGAGGATGTTTACCATTAGGAATAAAATATTAAAGAAATGTTCTTATTGCAACTGCCTTTCAACAGTTAAGAAAACATTACCCATACTTAGCAGCCAACAGAAGAGCTTCTCTCTGTTAAGCTATGCATCTTGCTGATAACAACAAGGCATATATTCATACAATGAAGTCACCTGACAACAGCTTTATAGCTGAGAACAACATATTACTGGGAAAAGGACATTTTAAGTACTGTGGGGATTATTATGGTCAAATTGCTTCCGAGTCTTAGGCCATCAGTTGTATCTGCAGTGTTGCTCACTTTCTTCTCATTTAGCCCATACCTACCTTTTGTACGCTCTTGTAGGTGTACATGGGCAGATTTAGAATTCTCAAAAGGAAGGTGCAGATGGTGGTGCATCATCACATATAAAACAACACATATTTCTCCAGGGAAGAAGGAAGTAGAAGCTTTACTAATATGCAAGGGCTGAGAGCTATATTATTAAGTTCAAAATCAAAGCACTAACCATTATAACTTTATTGGTATATGCATTAATTTACTATACAATATATTATGTATAACATCACAACAAACTAGGCAACAAATAATCCAAAGATGATGTTTTTTAGTCCTGTTGTCATTAAAATTAAATCCATGTCTCTTTCAGGTACATAAAAGAAAACCTAGCTTTCTTCAGCATCTTGCAATTCATCCAATGCTTCACTGAACGCTATTTCCATACCTGAATTGATGTTCACCTGAGTTAATGTTCTAAAATCAGTATGCAGGACTGTGAAATAGGATCTGCACTAAGAAGAGCACCTAACAGACAGCAGAATTGCAGAAGAAAAGATAGTTTAAGTAGCAGAGCATCAAGAACATTAAAGAAGAGACAGAGTTCTTAACACCTGTGGAACAAAGTTTAGAAGGAATCAGGTATGTTATAATGAGCTGTGAAGAAGTCAAGTGACTCCCACACTGCTGCCTGAATAGAAAAGTAGCTGCATTTGGTTTGGTTTTAAATTGGTGGGGGGGAGGGAACCAGAAATCAAAGGAGGGTGCAACTGAATTGCTGGACCCTCCTGGATCTTTCCCTGAAGATGTGCCTTTTCTGAGAAAAGGAAAAACTGGAAGAGCTGCACCATCTCTCCTCATAAGCATTATTCAGTACTTTGCTAACACTGTTAGTTTGTTTTTATTATTAATATTAATTATTTATATTACAGCAGAATCAAGAATTCCCAACAGCGGCCAAGACTTTGTTATGCTAAACCCTTCTATATACATAGCAAAAGGCAGTCCTTGCTCTGCAGAACTTACAGGCTAAGCAGACAAAGCAGGCAAAGACCTGGACGTGAAAGAGCCATGGAAAGCTGAACGGATATGCTTAGGATCATATACTTTCTGAGGGGCTGGGCCAGGAAGGTAACACAGGTCTTTTAATTACTTATTCACCACCATGCTTCTTCTCAGGGTTTGGGACAGACATTCAAAATGCCTGAGCCTGAATTGATTAAATCTTTGCAGCTTAGTCTAACCTGGCTAAGCTAAATTGGTTTGTAACTGGAGAGACATCCCCTCTGGACTAAAGAAATGCAGGCACATGCAGTGGCTCAGGCTAGAAGTCAGGGGGGACTAGAGCAGCCCTCCCTTCCCTTCATTAATACTGAGCTGAGGGGAGGTGTGGCCAGGCCCCAGCAGGGCACTCTGATTAGAGAACAGTCCCCGCCTTCCCCAACCATGCTGGTTAGTAAGGGAGCCAGCAGGGATTTACATAGCATATAGTTGCACAGCATTTATCAGTCCATCAGCAAAACAAAAGAATCTCTCATTTCTTCAAGCTCTTCTTAAACAGCTTTTTCCAAGGAAGGAACAAAGGGACATTACCAGCTACCTACTGATTAGCTCCAAAAAGCCATAAGCTGACACTGCCTTTGTCCCATCTCCCACAGCATAGATGTAGCCAGCATGTGGTTTGCTAGTTAATGTTGAGAGGTGTCTGTGTAAGGCAGAGGAGACCAGGGAATCCCTGCTTGAGCAGGGAGTAATGGGGGTGGGGGGGGGAGACACAGGAGGAAACTAGGCAGATGCTCTGTACTTGCAGCCTCTGCCTGAGCTGGGCCAGCCTGCTCAGGGTTGCAAAGCATCTAGGATGCTGGAGGACTCTGATTTAACTTAAACCTGGTGTCTGACAGGCTCTTTACAGCAGAGTCCTTTCCAAACCCCAGCAGAGCTGGCCAACCAGGAAGATCAGGCCCATTGCATCTACCCTGAGAATTTCTTCCTTCACAATACTGTATATTTTCCTTCCTTGGAGGTTTAAAACAAGGACTTGAATTCAATTCACAGTAAATTGTGTTAGGTGCCTGACACAGTTTTTCTTATGTGCTTGTACGGGGTTTTGACACAGTAGGGTTGCAGTCCATGACTGGGCTTTTAAGATCTGCAGGAGTACAAATCAATAATAATAGTGTGGCCATCGGTTCCTTCTTGACTCTGAAGTACAGACAGAATTTAGGGACTCTGCATGGTAATATTAGACAATAATATCTGTGCTTTTTACTTAGGGCCCACCTGTGACCATTAAACCTCAAAAATGACCCCTGTTATATTCAGTCCAATCCAATTCTGTCCCTTCTGAACCATAAGGAGCATTACAGATAGTGTAAATAGCCTCTCTGGGCCACACTGCACCAGGGACTTACACTAGGAGGAACACTAGTCCATTTTAAATAGAATCACAAAACAAAGATTATGCTTTTCACACCCCAAAAACCAATATCCCTTTCTAGGCTGACAATAATAGAAAGGTAGTTTGAACATCTCTTAAATTATTTCCTTGGTATGCTAATACTCTAAATAGAATGAAATGAATCTAGTGTTCAGGGAAAGCCTTTATAATCCAAGTAAGGATTTTCTCCTTTATGAGAAAACCCCCCCTGATGTTGTTCAAAGCTGAACTGTCTTTGAATCAAATATGAAAGAATAGGCCACAGAATCAAAGCATCTCTTTTAATCCAGATGGGTTTTTTCCATAGAAAGGTAGAAAGGGGTGAAAAGGGTTGTAGTATCAGCAACAGACAGACTTGCAAAATTCTGTGGGGTTTCTTTTAAGGCAACATGGCAAGAGAAAGCTGAGGGATTCATCTTAAAAAATGGAAATTTACTCTATTTGTATCTTTGCCAGAAGGTTATCAAAATGAACCCGCAGGTCCAGTATTAATTTCAGTGGTGATTGCATATCATACTTGGAGGGATTTCATGGATCATCTTGCAGTCTTTCCTCAGTGAATTGCACAACATTTGATAAGATGTTAAAAAGCGTTGGTGGTATCTCACAGCTTTAGAAAAAAATATTCTTCCCCAGTGCTGCAAACTAAAAAATCAAGTATGATACAGGCCAGGCAATTTCAAGAGAGGGTGAAGCTGTTCTTTTTATTCTGCCAAGATGATCCACAGTGACTGCTACCCACGCCATGTAGTACATCAGCATTCTGCATGTCTCAGGAATGAGACAGGTAACCTGTCTACCATGTTTTGAGGAGTCTAGAATTTTGTATACTTACAATCAGAAAGAACAGCAAATCACTTGAATAGTTGCAATTCTGGCTTACGGTTTTGTTCGTTTACCAGTACCAAGGGAAACAAGTAAAGTCATAACATTCTTATTGAATTGGGAGGGGAAAAAAAGCAAGTACCTGAAAATGGTGCTATGTTAGTGGAGGGGTAAAAATATTTTTAGATTTATTTTGATTCTTGCTTTGAGAAATACAGAGCTAATCACATTAAAAGAATTGGTGTATGCTGTTAATAAGCATTTTTTCAGAAGCTGATTGTTGTCTTAGAACCAAATCCAAAATGAAGGATTCCTTTGGAACAGAAGCTATACAGATTTACTCTCTGTAGCAAGGAATCTTAACTGAAGAAGACTTAACTGCAGACAGAGTCAGATCCTATTCCACCTGTTGAGCATGTAAGCACAACTGAACAAGACTCTATTCCACCCTGCCCACATTTCTGAAAAAAGCATTAAGGGTGCATACAACATTCAGGGAGGTTAGGGGGAGGTGAGATCATATTAAAAATGACCACCTAATCTAACTTAGCTGGCTCACATGTAGACCTTACACTAGCTCCCTAGTTAGGTCAATGTAAGTGCAAACTGTATAGAAGTTCCAGGAAGGTTAGACTGGTCAAAAAATGGCTGACCTGATCTAATTTAACTATACTTTGGATGTGCACTAAGTTAGATTGGGTATGGGTAGACAGATCTAACTGACCTTCAGTACACATTCAGAGTGCCACCAACAACCTCCCCCACCACAGACCTGCCAGCCCACCAAACCCCACCCCAATCTCACATGCTGCTCCTAGTGCTGGTTTTAACCAGCATCTGCTGGTGCTAGCAGCTGACTGCAGTAAGTCGGTGGGAGGAAGGGTGAGTGGGATTGAGGGGGGGTGCCCTGCAGGGGTGGTTGTTTGTTTAGGGGTGGGGGGGTTGGGGTTAAAAATAGTCCCTGGTTAGGGGAGGGAGAGAGCCACCCCTGATCCCACCAAACACCCCTACAGAGCTGCTAGCCCCTGCAGTCCACTCATCCCTCCCTCACCCTGATTTACTTCAATCAAGCTCCCAAGGACCAATGAACACCAGTAAGTCAGCCCTGGGAGCAGTTTGAGGGATCAGGGGCAGTTTGGTGGCATCAGGGGATGAGGGGGCTTATGGAGTTTGGCAGGATTGGAGAGCCCCCACCCCAATCCTGGCAGCCCCCACCCTGATCCCCCAATCCCCCTCCAGACTCTGTTAGCTGCCCCCTAAATTCCCACAACCCCTACATGGACCCTGCTAGCACCCCCCCAAATACTCCCAAGCCTCCCCAACAGATCCTGCTAGCCTCCTCAATCCTCCCAATCCCCATGTGGACTCTGCTAGCCCCCCCGATCCTTCTAAGTATCCCCCCCATAACCTCCTCATCCTGCTTGCCCCTCACCCTACCCCAATTCATAGATTCATAGACACTAGGGTCAGAAGTGACCTCAACAGCTAATCAAGTCTGACCCCCTGTCCTGGGCAGAAAAGAGTGCTGGAATCAGATGACCCCAGCCAGATGCCTATCCAGCCTTCTCTTAAAGACCCCCAAGGTAGGGGAGAGCACCACCTCCCTTGGAAGCCCATCCCAAATTCTGGCCACCCCTACTGTGCAGAAGTTCTTCCTGATATCCAGCCTAAATCTGCTCTCTGTCAGTTTGTGACCATTGTTTCTTGTTACCCCAAGAGGCGCCCTGGTGAACACAGCATCTCCGATTCCTTGCTCTGCCCCTGTAATGAATGTGTAGGGGGCGACAAAATCACCTCTCAGCCTTCTCTTGCGGAGGCTGAAGAGACCCAGGTCCCTTAGTTTCTCCTCATAGGGCTTGTCCTGCAAACCCTTAACCATATGAGTTTGGACCCTCTCAAGTTTATCAACATCCTTCTTGAAGTACGGCACCCAAAACTGGACGCAGTACTCCAACTGTGGTCTGACCAATGCCGCACAGAGGGGAAGTATCACCTCCTTGGTTCTGTTTGTCATGCATTTGCTAACGTATGATAAAGTGTGGTTATCTTTGCTGATGATTTTGTCACACTGATGACTCATGTTCATCTTGGAGTCCACTATGACTGAGATCCCTTTCTGCTTCTGTGCTGCTGAGAGTAATTTCCCAGTCAGTAGGTGTGCTGGATATTTTTACGCCCTGGGTGCAGCACTCTGCATTTGTCCTTGTTGAACTGCATCCTATTGTTTTCTGCCCATTTGTCCAACCTGTCCAGGTCATCCTGCAATCGTTCCCTATCCTCTGATGTGTTCACTTCACCCCACAATTTAGTATCATCCACAAACCTGGACAGAGTACACTTCACGCCCACATCCAAGTCACTGATGAAGACATTGAAGAGTCCAAGGACAAAGCCCTGCGGGACCCTACTTCCCACATCCTTCCAGGTCAATTCCCCTTAGATCAAGCTCCTGGCACCTATCTAACTGCTGAGTTAGACTGGGGAGGGGGGGCAGAGCATTTTTAACTTGATCTAACCCCCCAAACTTCTAGCTGTAATGTTTGTATAAAGCCTAACACAAAAGGTGTGGGGCCCTCCTTTTCCTCACTGTTTTTTTATGATTTAGTCTTAATGGCTAGAAGATGGCATGCTCCAAGGACTGTCAGAACATGAAGGGAATGGAATATAATCACAGGTGCCTGAGTCCACTTAAACTATTCTGCTTGTTAGGCATCTATACATATGGCACTGGATGAGAAGTCATTAGGATTTAACTTCATTCCCAGCTTTGCAGCAAACTTTCTGTATGACCCAAGGCAAGCCATACAATAGAGGCAAAAGCCTCTGTTCTCTATCATCCTGTATCCCGCCTTTATCTAACTGTTTAGACTGTACTTTGGGACTGAGATTGTTTGTTACCCTCTATATAACCCTATTCTACTACAATGGGGCCTGCATTTCAGCTGTGGTTTCTAAGTACTTGTAGAGTACAATTACTACTGGCATTACATTCTTTCTTTGAGGGCAATTTTATACTGAATGCGCCTGATTTTTCTTGTTTTACCAATCAATTCTAAACTCCCTAAGTGAATTGGTGAAAGTCCCTACTAATTAGGGAGCTGCAATATCTCCAATCTAAATACTCACTTTGCAGGGCTTACTGCAATGGGTTTTTATTCAACCAATAATGCAGATACTGTATCATGCAAATGGAAACTAATTTGCCAAGACACCCACAAAACTGACACTGCCCTTGAGTGGATTTACATAAGGCCCAAGCTTGGCTGCGAGTATAACAAAGCATCTTCATACACAGTAAGGAGGCTGACTAAACCAGCACAATAAAGATTATTGATCTTGACTTGTAGCCAAGATCTCCTCTATCACAAGAGATTTTTGTATCTCAGAGAGGAAAGCCTAGTATAAACAACCAGTGCCCATTAAGGTGCTGAATGTTACATATTCTATATAGAACTAAAATAAATTGATACCAATCCCAAATAAAGACATTTGTATGTGTCAGTTTCAGCCCAGAGCAAAGTTTGGTTTCCAAGTTATAAATCCTTCCAGCCAAAAGGAATACAATGGAAATATCGATACAAGCCCAGCTATCATTATACAGGCACAACACAACAAAATCTGGAATTTCAGACCGTTCCAAAGGGAAGAACAATGGGTACACACTCCACTATCTCTTCACCCCTGGTTCCAAATTAAAGAAACAGTCTGGCAATTCTGGCTCAGAAATAGCCATTGGGATGCCCTAAAGCCATGCAGAGGCAACATAACAAACGTGCCAGTCATCTGCTACAAATTCTGCAGAACATTCCTTTTCAATCGTTCAGTTTCCTTATGCTACAGATGCATGCATTCCTGGTATCAGAAGCCTAACACAAGTGTAATAATAGGCCTCTAGATGATATGCAGGCATTACTGATAGAAACTCTTAGTCCCTGAATCCATCAGTAATGAAGCAGCCTGAATCTGGATGTGCTACTGCAGGATTTATTTTTTGTTTGTTTATCCTCTCCCCTGGAAGCTTAGGAGGGTGGGAAAATCATTACATCCATGGATCATTTTTGCTCCAGCCATCTGCAAATCATCAGTGGATGGAGATGTTTGAAATGGTCTCATCAGAGCTACTACTGGCTTGAAATTTGCAGTGGGTTAAAACATGCTGTGCCTAATTAGTATCAAAGCAGCAGAAGATGAGCAGTAAACGCTGCAGTCAGAAAAAAACGTGCTTCCAGAAAATTAAATGATCCATGCAGACTTGGGAATATGAATTAGGAATGCTTAGAAAGCAGAAATCAAGATGGCAAGAAAGCAGCCTTCAGTGCCATGTTGGGAAATTTTGTTTGCTATCTGTGGAAAGCTCCTTTGATGCTCATCCTCCATTGCAACAAACAACATGCAGGAAGACTTGGAGGCACCATTTCTTTGCCCACAGAAGAGACACCAAAGCTGCTCAAAGAGCATATTTTTAGCCATACCATCCTGAGCCAGTATTGTTGTTCTCATACTTCCATAGAAACGGTGTGGCCAGAAACAGCATACCGATGGGTGGGGCTGAGGTGAGGTTAGAGCCTTGTATTTAAATGCAAGCCTATGAATTTCAATTAAGGGCCCAGAACCACCTCAGCTCTGCCTCCAGTAATTCTTTGCAGCCACTTGCTCAATAGCAGAAAACGTGTACTATGGGAACCACAGTGCCAATGCCAGTTTGGGCAGTCTAGAGAGCACCAGACACATAAAGAAGGGTAGCCAAAGGCTGAGACATGTTGCTAAAAGAGGTCACTGTAATTCCTTGGCAAATGTATTTGGCATTCTGACTGTCTGCTACCATTTCCTCAACTGCATCTCGTTCCCTTTCACACTCATCTTACTAACTACACAGTGAAGCCATGATGATCTACATTTCCAATTGAGTGAAGTCTGTGCTAAATGATCTAAGGCAAAGAGGCCATACTAAATAAGAAACCCCATGGTAGCCCTCCTTCCCTTAAACAAGTCAGCTACCAACTGCAGAGCATACAATTCCTATGCAAGCTTTCTACTAGCTTAGTGAATCAGAAGCAAGTAACTACTAGGCATAGCCTACATGGGGGAAGTGTAATATGTGCTACCATCCAGCTCCTGTTTCCGAGTTATGCAGGATCCAGCCTGAAAACAATGATGTCCTGGTACAGTGGCAGCTGAAGTCAAGAGGAATCTTTCCTGACCTTGGAAACCAATGCTTTTTTTTTTTTTTTTAGCTATTAATTTGGATAAAGTCTAAATTTGACGCTTTGTCAAATTGGCCTAACATAATATAAAACGATAGTGACCAACTTCTGCCTTGATATGCATGTACTTTTCAGTTGTATTAGGAGATAGAATGCATCATTAACCTAAAGGAACAGCAGATGCTAAATCACAAAACTTTTTCAAGATTTTTCAGGCAGAGACTCATGTTTTCCAATGCTCTGTCTAATAAACCACATTGTTAGACACATAGCCCAGTAATAGAAACTGAAGTTCTGACCATACAACCCTACCTCCCACTCACCTGATCATTCAATATTGTGATAAAAAATATGGAAATTAAATTAAGGGACTATAAATAGAATATAGAAAAATATCATTCAATTTGTGCAACCCTCATTGATTAAAATTATTTTTAAAACATTTACACAGAAGTAGGGCACCTATTAAGGTGCCTTCCTCTTCTCTTGAATCAGTCAAAATTTGTCCCTGGCACCCAAGTTTCATCCTCGTGGGCCATAACAGGCTCAAGTACACACCTCATAGAGTACCCTTCAAATCCTATACATTTCTGACACAGCTCAAATGTTACCCTCCTCTTTCATATTCCTCCCTCACCAACAGCTACAGGTGTGGCTGCCATCATTTGTCTGTTCCCCATGTAGTATGCAACAGCCACCAACACTTTCCAGAGACACCAGGGGAAACTAGGTCTAACTTCTTCAGGTCTGGTGAGAAAAATCCTATGGCATAGAACAGGCACAGAACAGAGAAAAGCTCTCCCCAGTGCCTACTTCCCTCATTCCCTGGACACAATGCCTTAGATTTTTTTTTTTTTGGCCAGGGAAAAAGATGGCAAATGAGGAAGACATCCTGTGTAATCACCATTCTCCTGTATATGGATCTCTACTGCCCTGTCTGCTGCCTCGTGAACAGGGGGAAATGCATGGGTCAGAGTATTACAGTGGTATTGGGTAAAGAGAATGCATTAATGGTTAGAGATAGGCTAGTTAGATTATGGCACTTGTAGTCTTCAAAGCCTCTTATGTACACCGGCCCTGATCCTGCAAGCCTTTAAGCAGGTTTACCAGTACCTCACTTGGAGTAATACCATGTTTCAGGATTAAACATGGGTTTAAGCATTTACAGTAGAACCTTTGTATGCTTTTATATAGGAGCTTATGTGGCTTCTGCTGCAGTAGGATATGACCACTAATGAGGTCAGCAGTTATTCTCCCCATTTTACAGATGGGTGACTGATATCAGTGATGACAGTTCCATGAATGTTTTTATCATGTTACAAGAAATGTCTCAAAATGGGCCCTGTATCTGCTAGACATAATGCATTTTTAAAATAGGAAGTATGCAACCCTAAAAGTCTTCCAATTCCTTAGGCTAAATCTGACAGCCTGCTCGAATTCACCTTTGGCTGTAGTATAAATGTGCTGGGAGTGCCTGCTTGATTAGTTTGTGAAGAAAGACTTGAGTTATTCTGACATTCTGCCACTTCCACCAATATATCCCAAACTGCAACAAACTCACTTAAGAATGGCAGTATGTTCTATATACATTTGTCCCCAAAAGCCTTTTCAGAAAGTATTAGTAAATTCAGACACTAAGTATTTCAGGCCTGAAAGATTTGTTATTATTTCACTAGTATAGTAACAGTACAAGAAAACCCTTGTGTACAACATCATACATATATATTTGTATAATGTGTGCAGCCACCTATGTCATGAAAGAAAAAGATATTAAGAACTTAATTTAAAATAACAAGGTACTCTAACACCTCATCTATAGGATTAATTCATTCCAAGAGAAAACAATTTTTTTTTTTTTACAAAGAAGTGACATCTAAAACGAGTTCACATTTCACTTGCAGCACAAACACAGCTTTTCCTAGGAAATACTATGATAAATGTGATCTGGATAATGAGGAAAATTCCATGGCATCTTGCTTATATAAACAAAGCCACGGTGGGGTATTAACTACAAGCCAATTGTATCCTCTATTATATGACAGTAAGCAAAAGCAAATTTATATAACAGTGCAGTCAGTTGGAATCACACTTAAAAACAAAGCAAAACAAAACACAGGGCAGTTCTGCAATGATTGTGTCCTTAAGCGAGGTTCCAAGGTTTTACCAAGATTGTTTTAGTTTGGTGGGGGGTTTTGTATGTCTTACTCAAGAAAAATTCTTAGTGATTGTAACAAGGATCTTTGTGTGAGTAAGAGATGACATTTCAGATTCCTTTTTTTGTTGGTGCTCTGCAGAAAATGAGGTCTCGATATTGCCAAATGGTTTCTTGGAAGCATGGCTTTCAGTTGCAAGCGTGGAACTATGGAATTTGGGTTTTTTCTTTTCTTTTTTAGATAGCAGCAGATCCATATTGCTAAGGATAAAGGACAGAAAGATCCATGGAAAATCAAATGAAACACTCAAGACAATGGCATCATAAAACAAATACTGCTGCATTTCTGATTCACTGAGGAATGGACATATGGTGGCTCTTAATGTGCCATCTACCTGGATGCTAGTATCATTGTTTGTTGGAACTGCAATTTATATAATTGCACGTGTCCAAGTAATGTTGCTCAGGCTTCTTTTAAAATATATTTCATTTTCTATGTTATGAGGAGTGTCCATGCTTGCAAAGAAATAGGTATGAGTAAACCCTGGACAGCCTGTTATGTGGATGTATTTCTGAGAAAAAGAACTCTGCATGCGATGCTGAGTTCACACTTATTTCACTGCTAGATTGGCAGAAATTAGCTAGTACTACTCTTTAAATGTAAGGCTAGAAGAGGCAGCCTTCCATAGTCAGGGTGTAGTTCAAGGGGAGAAGGAAGAAATGATCCATTCACACAGAACAAACAATCGCAGTTTATCTGAAATACACAAACACAGATCTGCTGTAAGCAGAAAAGATGCCTTACCTTCTCAGGATGCAATCAATGACAGTTCAGACATCCAGTCCCCCAGTTGCAAATCCTGCTGGAGATCAGTGAAGCAAATTTCCCATTTCCTACTCTTTGCTGACTGCTGTCCTCACCGTAGTAAAAAGTTCCTCTGAAAACACCTCCACCATGGGTCTGACATGATGATGCCCAGCTCAGTCGTGGTTGCAAAGATCCCTCCCACCGTGTCCCCTCAGCTTTTGTATTTGGAGAGACTTGTGCGGGCCAGAGACTGTCCTCCTCCTCTGAACTGTCAGCCTCTCCAAGTGCTTGCCATGCACTGCTCAATACCTTGTGGCTTTGCCCTGTCACTTGCAAGCAGCAGCTGCCTTTTTCCAGCAGTTGTTGCTTTCCTTGCCCGAACTCCTTCAGTCAAAATACTCTGGCTTTTTATGCATTGGCTGGCTTGTGAAGCTGTTCCCTTCTTGGTTCTATTTCTAGGGAAGGCAGCCGCAAAGAAACCCTGGCGAGGCGGAGAAAGGCATTTACATCAGAAAGCTGTACAGCTGTTGGAGGGAATCTGCAGCAGGAAATACCAGAAGACTTATCCAACCACATTAGGAGGGGAAAAAAAAGGAAGCATGTAAAATCTGGGCAGGATTATCAAATACTGGATTGGATTGAAATCATTTCCAACTGACTTCTGCAGATCAACATGGGCAACTCACTTGATGTGAAAACAAAACGAGACAGCGGGGCAGAGCAATGGACAACGCAGCAGTGCTTCCCCAGGACAGCCCTAGGCTTACCCTCAGAAAGAAGACCCTTAACAAACCTATGCCTTTCATCTTCCCTTTCTTCCCCCACAGTTTGTCTTTTTCTCTCTCTCAGACCTTTAAACGCTGAAGAACTGAAAATGGGAGCAGGCTGAGGCAAACAAGGGACATGCTACCCCCTATTGGACAGCTCATTTGTGAAAGATGCATTACATTGAAATCATGTTGAAAGGCAGTGGAGAAGAAAAGGGAAGGCAATAGGAAAAGGAGCTAATGGATGTGGGAGGTGTTCTGAATACAGGACCTCTGTGCAACATCCCAGAAAACCAGTAAAATTGCACTGTAGGTCCAGAGCTGTTCCCTGAGGATATGTGGTACATAGCTCACCTAGAACGCACAGGAGTCGTCTCAGCGTGGCCATCCTTCTTCTGTGTGTAGCTCTGAACAGCAAAGCATTTAAGCAAATATTCAACTTTAGGCAGGTGAATAGCTCTGTACATCCTGTACGCGGCAGTGCTCGCGTATTTAAAGTATGCCTTTATGTGCTTTGCTGGGTCGGGTCCAAAATGCAGAAGAAGCTTCCTGGGGTCTACAAAATCATTTAACTGAAGCTGCTTAACTTGTAAGTTAGTGTAAATTTACTAGTAGTAAGCCCTACAAATTTTCAGACACCAGTAGCATAACTCAGGCACAGTAAGCAGGGTGCCAGTCCTGGGCACTGATTTAGAAGAAGTGCCAGAATGGCAGCCCCCCAAAAGGCCATGTGACAACAGTAGCAGTCGGTGTATAAGGAGCTTGCACTGTAGCATGGGGGCTTGCAACCCCCACACCCTACTCCCACCCCCTCTTACCCTTTAGCACTTGGCCTCCCCCTTTCACCCCTCCGGTGCTCAGCAACTTCTCTGCCCAGGATGCTGGACCCACTACTCGTGCTTCTGCCAGACATAGATGATTTCCTTGCAGAACTGATAAAGGACTGACTCATGCAACATTTTGCTCATTTTCTTTATCAGTCTCGTGCTCCATGCATCTGACACCTGTGACACAATGCCTCAAAATACATACTTGAATTTTTTACTGTAGCTGTCTTACAAGCAACATCTAGGTACATATATTCAGCCCCTGCACTCTCCTATTTGAAGTAGACACAGAGAACACAAAAATCACTGTTATGTCAAGGATAAACCACTACCCTCCTTCAGGCATACAGAAGACTCAAGCCGCAGAGTAGCATGACAGCTCTGTCATTATGGCCTGCTGATCAAATAACCCATCTGCTTATAGACATTCATACTTTTCTATATGGGTAAGGAGTGGAAGATATGGTGAAATGCTATGGCCATGCTTAGAGTGCATCCATAATTACAGTTCCCTTCCTATCCATCGTGCAAGTCACCCTGTCTTCTTGACAATGGAGTAGAAACAAAAGAATATGAGCGAAAGTCTGAAGGAGAAGCAGACAGACCTCAATGCAAGCATTATTTACAAACCTACTCTGTAGCCCTGGTAATGACAAAGAAATCATTTTTCTTTTCAGCATTTACAGTTTCTAAAGATTTTTTTTTCTAGTAAATTGCTTCTTCCATTCTGATTGCTCACTTATCCTAGAAGACGGCTTTTTGTTCTGAAGGACTGTTAACATCTTCCACTGAGATGATGGCCCAAGTCATGATTTTGTTGGACGTTAGAAGACAAAAACCAAACTCAGAGCTGGAGACATTCTCTCACTTTCCCGGTCCTTGGCCCATTCACATAATGCTAAATGGAACTGGAGCTACCATACGCACCTCGGATATGTATGCCTCATACTAACAGATGCAAGGGATTACCTGAGGGCTAGATTTTGATTTGGCTTATGCACCTATAGAGAGGACTGAGGCAGAGTAAGACCCTCATTTACACCTATATAGGTCACCTAGATCTCAATGTAATTGTGAGCTCAATCCCATAACATTTATACAATGCTTATTACAGTGAATTCAAACAGGACATACAACAATAAGCCCTACGGCCAACAGCATTTGCAGGCTCTAACCACATGATGACTGGGAGTTGGGTGGCAGAGTGGAGGGGGGTCCACTCCTTCCAGGAGTGAAGGACAATTCAGACTATTTTAACTCATTTCTGGCAGTCTTTGTAAAAGCCAGAACTGTGTACTGCTTGTACTGACTCTTTTTTTTTCTCACTGCCAGTTCCTTATTTTTCTATTCTGCAGCATCAGACAGTGGATCTTGTCACTTTAAGATGAACACTGTCCTTTCCATCAGTATCACTGTATATTAGCAGGCCTTGCCTAATTCTGTCAGAACAATTCTTTTTTCTTGCTAATAAGCACAAAGCATGTACCAAAGTAGTACTCTCCTGTATATCTATGCAAAACTCAATGCACATTGGGCCTTACAAATACAAGCAAATAAATTAATGAATAATACAATATACAACTGCGTATGACCACTGCTTGCAGACACGTACAGCAATAGTCATTTAAGGTCTCATCTTTTACCTCTTAGACTCAAGGGCAAATTTTCCACTGACTTCAATAAGTGTAAGATTGAGCCCTGAGGATTAGATAGCAGTTTTGTATACTGTACTAGGAATCCAGAAAACACATTCAAAATGGAACCTTATAAGGAATAAAATTGACCTTTGTCATTATATTATCCCTCCCATTCTAGGATTTACATGAATGAAATAACACCTGCAACCCTGAAGACAGGTAGTTACTATTTTATGTATGGATGTAACAGTGGATGAAAGTGTGTTTCTGCCAATAAGAAAAACAGAAAAAGAGACTTTCTGCCAGCTCTCCATTGTTTAGGACAATTTTCTTTCCTGCTACATACTTCATCATCATCTATGAAAGAGAGTAAGTAGATTAGGGGTCAAATCCTGGGCCCACTAAAGTCAATGGGGGTTTTGACCTCAGCAGAGGCAAGAATTCACCCACACTTTCTAAGACAGAGATAGCTGTGCTAGTTTGAAGTAAGGCAGAAGCCATGGCAGGGTGGCACATTACAGAATACCTTTTTGAATTAGTCTATAATATGCTACGCTGCCCATATTTTCTAAGGTACTGCATATCATTCAGTATAGATGGGGATACACTGGCTAACAGTTTATCCAGCTTCTCAGGCAAGTTTTACTATTTTGCATTCTTCTATGATACCACAGAAAGGCTTGTAGCAGTACCCAAGCAAACTAGTTTAAAGCTAGCTCTGAGGCTATAAACAGATGTCACAATTGTCCCAAGATGAAACAAAATGGGCAAAGTGCAATCATATTTCCTTGTCTATTGTTTTAGGATAAATCCTAAAAAGATGCATGGGGTAAGCAGTACTAATAGTACCTGGGAACTTCACAAGCAGCACGTCTACATGTGCAATTAATTCAAAGCAATAAACTCTGGTACATATTGTGCCAGAGTTTATTGCTCCCATGTGCTGCATTTGAATGTGTGCCCAGGACCACAGCATGATGAGCTGAGTCAGAGCAGCCCTGGCTGGCTAGGGAATCAGGAGGGGGGATCAGTCTGCCAGCCTCAGGCTGCTCCGACCCAGCTCATTGTGTTACAGAGGGGCTGGCTGGGACACAAGGATGCTCTAATGTGGGGCTCACCAGCAGGCAGCTCCCTACACTGAAGCACCCTTGTGCCCCAGCCAGCTCTGTAAACATCTACACATGTGTTGCTTACTAAAAATCTCCACTGCAGGATAGCACTTGTAAATACTGTGGTGGAGTTTATTAGTTTACTGCAACCTAATAGGAGCACATGTGTAGACAATGAAATGTTTATTGCAGAGCTAATTAAGCAGCTCCACAGTAAATGTCTCAGTAGATGTGCCTAGTGTGTGTTTGAATAGGAATCCCAGGATCGCATCACTGAATCAAAGGGAGAAGAGTGGCAGGCAGTGTATCCAGCCACTCACTAAACCCTAATTAGAAAGGTGATGTGTGTACATGCTAATCCTGGGATATTTCTATTCCGGGATTAGCACAGGCACAACTTTTCAAGGGACAGATACAATGTCTGTTACTAGCCTGATAGGTCTATTTCTACTCTTATGTAAGCCTACCCTTATACAATGCTCTAGAATAGTGGTGTTTAACCTTTTTTCGTTTGTGGATCCCTAAAATAATTTGATTGGAGGTGCAGGTGCCTCTGAATTGTAAGCATTCAAATACTTTTGTTTAATCATAAACATCTTTTGTGGACCCATTAGACTTAGGCTGTGGAACCCCAGGGGTCTCTGGACCACAGGTTGAAAACTACTGCTCTAGAAGATTAGCGTACTGAGCAGCAATGCCTGGAGGTCCACTCTGGGTTTACCTAGCCTCTGAAAGACTTCCACCCGGATCCCCTCTGGCAACAATTGATATCAGATGTGTGAATCTGGCAAAGGAGACACCTGTAATACCACATTGGAATACCACATAGACACCTGGAATACCACATTGTTACAATAATAATATTAGCCCTGTTACAAGATTAATCTCTATCAGAAGAAGGCTTGTGAAGTAGCTGAATTATAGGAAAACCTTGATCTCTGAAGTTTTATAGACCAGAATGATGATAACAAGAGAACAGAATGTGCTGGGATTCTTGTGCCCTGACAGTGGAATCTGAGTGATTTGCTTCTGTCACCACCACTCCTTATGCAGCTTCTTTCCATAAATAACCCTTATCATACATATGTATTTACAGGTCTTATAAGCAAACCACTTTACAAGTATTGTTTAATTGCTAATATGAAATCTATTCTCACAGAAGCCCCCTTAGGTGTCTAATAATGCATCATTACCCATTTTCATGAGCAGAAAAGTGAACTCTCCTGTGCTTAAACAGGCAGACCATATATTTCTCTCACTTAATCTGTTTACAATTACATATCATGCATAATTAAAATGCCTTCTCTACAGTCTCAGGGGTGTACTTGGTAGCTGTGTTGGTCTGAGACAAAAAGACATACAAAAAACATACAAAAAACTAGTTTCCAGTTGGTCTAACAAAAGGTATCATTTTGGAACCAAGCGCTCTAGTTTTTTGTATGTCTTTTTGTCTCAGACCAACATGGCTACCACATACACTCTTGAAACATGGAAGATGCCGAATTTTAGCCAATTTTGGATTTTATACTTCATTGCAGAACAACAAGGAATTTTTTTTGCCTCCCTGCCTGCCATCTGACACCTCCAGGGAAGGAATTCTACCTGATCAACACACCAAAGAGGTACTCAACACAGCTCACAAAGATACTCTCATGGACCCAGAGGGACAGCCTTCCATCTTCAGCTTCCTCTGTGCAAAAATGAAGTTTATTTCCTACCTGTGGGGACTTTTTACCATCTTGTACCATCTACACTTTTCCCAGAACCTGACAAAGGGACTTTGATCCTGAAAGCTTTCAGAAAAGGACAATTTTCTTGCCATTTTCCAGTTGGTCTAATAAAAGGTATCATTTTGGAACCAAGAGTTCTAGTTTTTTGCATGTCTTTTTTGTCTACAGTCTTACTTTCTGATCCTTGTGCCTTTTGTCCTTATTTATCCCCCAGCTCTTCCCTTCATACTGTCCTCCTGTATGCATGAACACTATATCTTCTCTGTTGGAAATGTGAACATATATTTACTCCGTACAGAAGACTTTTGTTTTATGTTACTCTGATCTCACAATGCTGAACAATAAACTGTGGATGCAGCCTGATTTTGTAAGTCAGCAACAAGCTTCCATGGATAATTAAAAAGATAATAATTGAAATAATCAAATGTAAAAATAGGTCTCTCTTAAAATGGAATACCAGAGCATCAGCACTGTGGTCATATTTCTCTCACCATAACATAGCATAAAGCCTCTGCAGTCGTAACCATATAGATCATATTTCCCACTAATATTTGCCAGCCTTACAATGAATTTATTCTTAACTTCCCAGGCAGTCATGAGGCACAAACAAGATTTGTTTAATCATCCGAGCAGTGTAAAATTGTTAATATCTATTATAAACTGCACCATAAGTTTTAACTTTGTCATATACATTAATAAAAGAGAAAGTTTGCATTTTTACCTTCAAAGGTTTTCTGATGCAGGATTTTGGAGTTCAAATATTTAATGCCAAAGCTGACCAGAACAAAGATGCCTTTTTAGTGAATGATATTGTACCTCTGCAGCACCCCAGAAAAGTAATCCCAAAACCTAACACGTTTGGCCATTTTACATTTTCGAAAACAGTGGCACTGCTAATTGCAAGTTTGCTGGATCTGCTCCCCACGGAAGTTAGAAAAAACCCCCAACAAATAGCTCCCTGGAAGACCCTGGAGACTGAAGTCCTCTTGTGGCAAAAGGCAGAGAAAAATTTTGTGCAACCGACTGGTGATGTAAATTGGGGCTTTAGATAGGAAGCCACATGCTAATTAACAATTATAGGGAATTCAGTTCTGAAGAACCTCATGCCCTACTGCACAATATAAACACAACATCATGAAGACAACAAGCAAACATGAAAAGCAACAGAATGGCACAGTCCCTCATATTTGGACACTAAGGATCGCTATTATGTTTACATGAGGAGCTTCTGTCTCTTGGTGCGTGCTCCCCATTGAGATGGCAGTTCTGACAGGAACTTCCTCTGGCTAACTCAGGCTATCTTGAGTGTTTCACTCATGAGGACACATCTATCAACTTGAAAGTTCACTTAAATAGTAACACAGAAGACAGACTGATCCCTGTTGTCTTCCAGCAGGTTCCCCATGAGATGAGGGTATTGTTCATTTTAGGCTTGGATCCCTGCACTCCATATTTCACCTATTTTTCTGCCATCCCAAGGCTTTCGGTTCTTTGTAATTCTCCCTGATTGATACAGCTATGTTTTGGCATGAGTTCACTTTTACTATGACCGACACATCTTGAAAATATAGCCATGATCTTGAACTCCCTGTCCTCGCTTAAGTGGTCTCCGAGAAGATTCATAGATTCATAGATTCATAGATGCTAGGGTCGGAAGGGACCTCAATGGATCATCGAGTCCGACCCCCTGCATAAGCAGGAAAGAGTGCTGGGCCTACATTACCCCAGCTAGATACACATCCAACCTTCTCTTGAATACCCCCAGGGTAGGGGAGAGCACCACCTCCCTTGGGAGCCCGTTCCAGACCTTGGCCACTCGAACTGTGAAGAAGTTCCTCCTAATATCCAATCTAAATCTGCTCTCCTCTAGCTTGTGGCCATTATTTCTTGTAACCCCCGGGGGCGCCTTGGTGAATAAATACTCACCAATTCCCTTCTGTGCCCCCCTGATGAACTTATAGGCAGCCACCAGGTCGCCTCTCAACCTTCTCTTGCGGAGGCTGAAAAGGTCCAGTTTCTCTAATCTCTCCTCGTAGGGCTTGGCCTGCAGGCCCTTAACCATACGAGTGGCCCTTCTCTGGACCCTCTCGAGGTTATCCGCATCCTTCTTGAAGTGCGGCGCCCAGAATTGCACGCAGTACTCCAGCTGCGGTCTGACCAGCGCCCGATAGAGGGGAAGTATCACCTCCTTGGACCTATTTGTCATGCATCTGCTGATGCACGATAAAGTGCCATTGGCTTTTCTGATGGTTTCGTCACACTGCCGACTCATGTTCATCTTGGAGTCCACTAGGACTCCAAGATCCCTTTCCACTTCCGTGCCACCCAGCAGGTCATTTCCTAGGCTGTAGGTGTGCTGGACATTTTTCCTCCCTAGATGCAGCACTTTGCATTTCTCCTTGTTGAACTGCATTCTGTTGTTTTCTGCCCACTTGTCTAACCTGTCCAGGTCTGCTTGCAGCTGTTCCCTGCCCTCCGGCGTGTCCACTTCGCCCCATAGCTTAGTGTCATCTGCAAACTTGGACAGAGTACATTTCACCCCCTCGTCCAAGTCGCTGATGAAGACATTAAAGAGTATCGGTCCAAGCACCGAGCCCTGCGGGACCCCACTGCCCACACTCTTCCAGGTCGAAACCGACCCATCCACCACAACTCTCTGGGTGCGACCCTCCAGCCAATTCTCCACCCACCGGACTGTGCAGTAATCCAAGTCACAGCCCCTTAACTTGTTCACCAGTATGGGGTGGGATACCGTATCAAAGGCCTTCCTGAAGTCCAAGTATACGACATCCACCCCTCCTCCTGCGTCGAGGCGTTTTGTGACCTGGTCATACAAAGAGACTAGATTGGTCAGGCACGATCTACCTGCCACGAACCCGTGCTGGTTTCCCCTCAGCATAATTTGTCCTGCCGGGCTCTCACAAATGTGAGCCTTGATGATTTTCTCAAAGATTTTGCCAAGGATGGAGGTGAGACTGACTGGCCTATAGTTACCCGGGTCCTCCTTCCTCCCCTTCTTGAAAATGGGAACCACATTGGCCCTTTTCCAGTCCTCCGGGACTTGACCCGTGCGCCACGAGCATTCAAATATTCCCGCCAGTGGCTCTGCAATGATGTCGGCCAGTGCCTTCAGTACCCTCAGATGGAGCTCATCAGGGCCTGCCGACTTAAAGGCATCCAGTTCCTCCAAGTGACCCTGCACCACCTCAGGGTCCACGCATGGAAGTCTGGTGCCTTGCTGCTGCCTCCCTACACTCCCAGTGAGAGACTTGTCATGCCTCTCGCTTAGGAACACTGAGGCGAAGAACTCGTTGAGGAGTTCAGCCTTGTCCCCTCTGTCCATCACCAATTGTTTCTGCCCATTTAGCAGGGGTCCTATTCCTCCCTGGGCCTTCCTTTTACTCCCTATATATCTAAAAAACAATTTCTTATTGTCTTTTACTTGGGTTGCCATCCTCAGCTCCATGGTAGCTTTGGCCTGTCTAACTGCCTCCCTACAAGCACGAGCAGAAGAGGTATATTCCTCTTTGGTGATCTCTCCCTGTTTCCACTTTTTATGTGCTCCCCTTTTGGCCCTTAGTCTGCCCTGGATTTCTCTGGTCAGCCAGGGAAGCCTCCTGGCCCCTTTCCCTCTTTTACCTCGCACGGGGATCGTCTCGCTTTGTGCTCGAAGGATAGCTTCCTTAAGGCACAGCCACCCTTCTTGGGCTCCCATCATTTCAAAACTGGATCAGAAGATGGATCAAGTCAGTCATTTTTTACCTACACAGTGTTGTCAGAGTCACGTCAATGGTCTGGGGAGGCCTTCAGTCTCTAGGAGGACTCTGTTTGACCATGATTTGCTTATAATTAACCAAGAAAAAGGTTCAGGAGCCTGTGATAGTTTTAATGAATTCCTGTATAAAAAAATATCTAGGACTCTTCTACTTAGAGATATAGGGATTGGTACACTGGATCAGATTTGAGGTCCAGATAATCCAATTATTCTGTTTCAAAAAGGAACCAGTACCAGCTGGATCCCTCCAACAATCTTGCCTCCCATAGATAGAGACTAGCTTGGCCCCTGAAATGTGAAATTTAATCTCTCTCCCAAAATAGTTCCTAGCGCTATTATAAAACTGTGGGTAATCTTGTTACCGAGATAAAAATCCAGCCATTTTTAAACTATTGCCAGGTTGTGGTGACAATGAAATCCATAGTCTAATTACATGCTGTTTGGAGAGCTATTTCCTTTTATTAGTCTTCAGTTTGCCACTCTCTAATTTCATTGGTTGTCTCCTTGTTCTTGTGTTACCAGCTGAGGAAAGTAGACGTTCCTGATCTATTTTTTTTTCTTCTTTGTGTGATTCATCCCCTCTATGCCCTTAAATCACCTCCCCTTCCTCCAAACCTCCTATATTAACAGGCTCCTATTTTAATTCCTTCTCCTCAAACAGCCACATTTCTCTTTTGCCTTCTACTGGATTCCCAACAGGTACCTTTAAGCATAGCTCAAGGCCAAATGAAATGCTCAAGTCTTGAGTGCAGTTAGATAATGCGCTCTTCCATCCAGGGCTGGTCCAACCATTAGGCAAACTAGGTGGTTGCCTAGGGTGCCAAAATTTGGGGTGGGAGGGCACCAAAATTGTATGCAGAACAAAGTAACAGGAACATCATTCTAAATAACAGCTCTGGCTAGCTACTGCTCCACCTTGGTCTAAGACCTTTGGTTCCCTAAGGAGAGAAAGACCTCTGAAAAGATCTCAGAGGTAAAAGTTCATTCTAGACTTCTTATTTTCCTCTATGTTGGAAGTGGTGGGGGCGTCTGTGAAAGAGCCCCAGCCCCAGACAGCCCCGGGGCTAACAAGGCCAGTCGGAGCACGCCCGGAAAATGCCGGCAGCGGTGGGACGCGGGGCGCGATAGCGGCGGCGCGGCCGGACCTGGGGCGAGAGCGCGTCCCAATCGCCAAGTGGGTTCGGCTCGGGAGGTGAGCCCCGCGCTGTGCCTCAAGGCAGGAGCCCTAATTACCTTCCCCAGGTGTGCCAGGGGGCCGGCAAGCTCAAAAGCGGCGCCGGCGCAGAGGAACGGGAGACCGGAAGAGCCAGGGAAGGAGCAGATCCCTGGCGGAAGCTCGACACAGCGGAGGACTGCTGACCCACGTCCTGCGAGAGTGTTCTGGAGCAAGGGTAGGGCCCCGCAGGGGCAAGACACAAGGGGCAAAAGGCCCCGAGGGCCATTGAACGGATTGTGAAGGCTGGGGGTGGGGAAGCTTCCCATCCCAACCCCAGGCTGCGTGGCCAGTAGCTGGAAGCGGCAGGGGGTGGACCCCGGCCGCAGAGTACTGGGCAGGAGGCAGAGCCCAGGCGGGAGCAGAGTGCTCTAGCCTCAGACGGCGAACCCCAACAGGGGAACGAAGCCCCCTGAGGAGGCGAACGGGACTCAAAGGAACCCGGGGCCAGCCCCGGCCGGGAGCTGGCGGAGCGGCTCACGGGTCACTAACTTTACGTTTGCTCTCGAGGAGTTGCCCCCCCCAGCAGAGGAGAGGTGGGCAACCCGGACTTGTATACGGAGGCCCGGGCGGGGGTGTAAGGGAGGTAGGAGCCCTCAAGGAGCTAGGACTGGACCGGACGGGAGGTCCCGCTTTTGGATGTGCACGCGCCAGCGGAATTCACTGAACTAAAGAACATCAAAGTCGTGGCAGGCGGACCTGGTGAGAGCATACCCAGAGCAGGGCCACATCCGGAGAGTGAGGCAACAACCATCCACGGACACCCGCACCAGCGCCATTGCTGTCAGACTCGTGGACAGCGTCAAGGTACAGTTTGCCTAGGGTACCAATTACCCTTGGACTGACCTGCTTCCATCTCATATGGAATTCATGATTGCCCCTATGAATTCTAGTTTGAAATTTGGGATTGATGGTCAGATTAGCTTTTCTGCAAAGGGTTCATACACTGAGCTCCATCCTATTCCCACAGAAGTCAAAGGATTTTTTTATCATTGATTTTAATCATAGCTCAGTCAGGTCCTTATTTCTTTTCCGAAGACTGGTGATATTAAGTGAAACACAGATGGTGTTTTTTGTTTTTTTATAATGGCACAAGATGATGAGCACTAGCAACTTCTGCTCTGGTGTTGATAGATCAAAGGATTTGGTAGTCATTTGTTTTCTCCAGCCCTGGGAACTAATTCATGGCAGTAGAGTAGGTTGCATATCTGCTCTCACAGAGAGTATGAAAATATTATGATAATTGGCTGAAAGATTTTTTTCAGAGACTAGCAGTTAGTGGATGGCTAGAAAGCAATCATGGCCCAGTCATGATATCTGATAAGTAGTCTGATCCAGTCTGGGCCAGACTTCAAGAACCTAATTGGAAAAATGCCACAAAAAAGGGCTTGATATTTAAAAACATTCTGATGGCTCTTGTTCTTGGTGTATTTCAAGTTAATTGGAAATCAACCCAGCATTAAAAAAGCAATGATGGATACTATTAAACCATATATAGTTGTGAACTTTTCTGCATGGCCGGATCAGAAATTAAAATTAAAATCAATATGGATAATTAACATGGTCCTGAATGATTCTAGATTAGATTTTTCCCTAGTGTAAAGGAAATCTTCATGTGAGATCAGATATGCAACATTATTTTTTCAATCTTTTCTCCTCCTGGCCAGATAAATTTTAAAGCAGATGTCAACAAGCATTATCTGTCCAGAGTTACTACTGTCATGTTGCAGTAATAATAATAAGCACATCTAGGGAATATAGTTTAGTTCTGATTTATTAATCACTCCATGGTCTCTAGAAACTGATGTTTTGATTTATGAACCACTGAATGTAGTTAGTGACACCTCAAAATGCTGTTGACTTGTAAGTCAAGACACAGGTTCCCAAATGTGATATATCAGTAGCTTTATCACACTAAATCATATCACCCTGTCTGTTGCTGCTTTCAGTCACTGCTGGATGTGTTTATTCTTATTTTTGACCCTTTTAATCTCTTTAATCAGAACTGTAGGCATCTCATTTCTTCTAAGCTATGGGAACATCTCAGCACTCTTCCTCTAATAATTTAAATTCACTTCCAGCCTCTATCAGAGATAAGACAAACAATCTATTTGATTTTTATAATTAATTTTGAGTCAGTTATGTTATTGCTGATGCCACTGAATGACCTGAACACCAACTATTGTCACAAGGATTCAGAAGCATTGGAGCCCTGGCTGGGGTGGAGTGTGTGCTAAGTTATGTGGCTGATAACCCACAGGCTACAAGTTCAAGGCTATAGTATAAGTGTTCATGGAACAGCCCTGTCAGAGTCCAACAAGTTTGAGAATTATTCTAAATATCATGTCACAAGACATGGAAAGGAAGGCAGGCCCCTGGCAGACATTACAATTAAGCCTGTTAATAGTACCATAAATAGTTGCACAGCCAAGTAATAAATGACACAGGAAACTAGCCACAAAAGATGTAGGCTTTCTAACTGGTTTCCTTTAAATTGAACATGTGGCAGGGTAACCAAAGTCAGATCTGTTGATGGTCAGGACCACACAAGAATCTTGAACTGGCCCCAGAGAGGTCTCTGGTCTGGGACCAACAATCAGCTGAATGTGAGTCCCATCTCCAGGACCACAGCGTTCTTGAACAGCCCCAGTTCAGACCCAATCAGCCATTTGTTAGTCCTAGCCCTGGGACCACTTGGGTTCACTAGGGCTGCAGAAACCTGGCTTTCAACTTGTTGGTGCAGGGGAAGCATGGGATCCTGCTGCACTGGCAAGTAGTAATGGTACCACTGGGGTCCAATCTCCAATCCCAACAATTGTGCCTCCTGCTATGCAATATGTACATGGCAGGGGTGCATTTTTTCAGATCAGCTCTCATAACACCGTTAAATGAATGTGTGCCAGGGGCCTCCAGAAGAAAAAGTGTTCAATAATACTCTCTACAACTGCCAAAAAGGAACAGGCTTATTGGCTTGTCTGCAGGGAAGAAAAGCCAGTATAAGTTCCTTGGATTTATAGTAGGGACTGGTCCATTGTCCCTGCCACAAATGACAAGAATAAACATAAAAAAAATCAAATAGCAGAACTAATACCTCAACAAAATGCAAAAATCCTGTTCCAAAATAGATATCACCCCATCAGAACCTCACTCTATTCCCACTTCGCAGCATAGCCTCGAGGCCAGTATAAAGGGCTATTTTGAACTCCAGGTGTGATACAGTTCCCGAGTTAGGAGTTTCTCCCTTTTGATCAAGAAGAGTCCACTGATTGTAACTGTGGCCATAAACTTGAAGCACAAGTAGAAAAGTAGTCTCTCAGGAAGAAAGGTCCCAACACAACTGCAATTCTCTAAGAATAGCTAGACTTAGCTATGATTTGAATCCGAAATTGGATAAAATAATAGCTAGGTTATTCTCTCTGGAATCCCAATGATCACTATAGAATCCTGTAAATATTTTTATTTCATCATTTGGTAAACAAGATTAATAATGTCCCAACTGCCATCAGCCCTGATACCCTCTACTGCTCCACTGTCATTTGTTGTATTCTTTCCATCCCTGCCTACCTTGCAACAGTGCAAGAGCTCTTGCTGTATGGCATGGCTCTCAGAAACTCAAACCTATATCCATTTGAATTTCTTCAAGTCAAAAACTGATAAAACTTGGAATTATGGAAAGAGAGAGGTGGCCAGGGTAGTAACTAGATGGTGCAGCCCAATTCTGCAATGGGGTGCACTCATTATTACCATTAAGACAGTGTTTAGAAGGTGACATTTGTTAAATGTGATGTCTTTTTCTCATGGTTTGCATGACAAAGGTGCAGATATCAAACTTAGATGGGTTTCTAAGTAGGGACAGCTTCTATTGACCAGCATGTTATGGCACCCTGGAGTACTGTGAGGCAGCAGATATTGGTACAAATGTTCACAGAGGTGCTGAATGGAGAAGGGCTTGAATGAGGCTCAGGAGCAAGAAAACAGTGGCTCAATAAGGGTCTGAAAGAGGCGCTTACCTTTAGTAAGCTTTGGTAGCAAAGGAGGTCCAAATGCTCCCTAAAGAGGAGTTCAATGGCTCTGCCTAGGTGCTGGGCCCGGTAAGATAGGATTTTTTTCCTTGTCATCTTGTGAAAGTAAGATTTAGGGTGGATACCTAACCAAGGTATAGCCTGGCCGTCGCTTACATCTGGAACAGCTGGATAGTGGGAATTTCTGTGCAGGCATGGCATACAATTACCTACCCTGAAACTGGACCTAGATAAATGGGGCTTGCAGGTGTTCATTATTGCTTCTAAGACTGGAAGTGCAAGGGACTGAAGCATGGGTAGTCAGGATAGGTCACCTCTGTGTCTAGGGAAGGGTCCAGAAGCCAGAGTCAGGGAACACGTCAGGAAGCAAGTGGAGTTCCAGGACAAGGTGGGTCAGAAACCAAATCAAGAACCAGTCAGGAGACAGGAGATAAAGTCAAAAGCCTAGATCTGGAGCCAAAATCAGGGTTGAAGGATTGAAGTCAGAAGTCAGAATCAGAAGCCGAAGTCAGGATTAGACAGGCATTCCAAGCAGGCCAGGGGCACAGCAAGACACTCTGTCATCCAGGCATCTTGCTGCTGTCTACTCTGCATCTATAAAGTCTGGAACAGATAAGGCTCTTTTTCTGTTTCCCTTGGGTTGACTCAGCCTAGCCCTTGCTCATTTTCAATGGGGGTCTGGGAGTAGGGCAGGAGTGGGTGGAAATCCCTTCCAACTGGGCTTAGACTCAATATAGAAAGGGACCAAATGGGCTGTTGCTAGACATGAGGGGCTCCAGATCACTTGTATATGTTCCAAAGGCCAAAGTAGTGACTCCTCTGTTGGCTGAGGCACTTTGTTTTGAAGATGCTCTTATGAATTCATACATTTAGCTACTGGTAAGAGCTCCCAAAGGAAATCTCTTGCCAGCATCCAACTGAGTTACACCCACTCAGGAATCACAGTTGGTAAAGAGAGGTGCTGTAGACAAGAGACCTGCTCTAAGTGGGAAAAGTATAGCACTCAGCCCTAGGACAAGAGGCCCAGTACCTGAGGGCAGTGCAGCCCAGCAAGACCAAAAAGGATTCCAAAGGACGGCAGCTATCTCTGAACAATAAGAGTATTAAAAAACAAATTAATATGCCAAATCCATGAGGCCCAATTTTGCCAGCAGCCAGCTGCTTTCTGGAACTGAGTGATGTGCAGGCATTTTTTATTTGCTTTCTAGTTTTCAAACGATGACAGTGCATTTACTTCACCTCTGCAAGCTTTCCTCCATAGCCATGAGCATTAGACATTTCTTCCAAAAGGAATGCTAAGAAGCTCAGGCTGTCTCTTGAATCCAACATCTGGAGTTTTAAGAAAAGCACCACATATTCTGAGCTTTGTTATAAAACCATGAGAATTTTGCAACACTTCAGTAGGCATATGTCTCCTGAAACATGGGGAACTGGGAATCCAGACAACCGGAAGGAATACAAGATAGACCTTTTGTTAGCTTTGAAAGTGATCAGTCCTCATGACCACATAGAACTAGGCGTTGTAGTACATGGTCAAGCACAGGAAACATCAGAGTTCCAAGTGCTGTCTGTTGTATATATTTAAAATATGCCTGCAGGATGAGTAGAAAAGAGCTGTTGATTAGACGAGCTTTAGAGGAGACAGAATCTCAAGCCCCTTAGTGATCTCTGGCTGCCCAAGATGATGGCCCCTGCAGGACTCCCATCACATTGGTTAGTCACAACTGTTCTACTTGTTCACCTCCCACTTCTCTCCACTGGAGCCCTGGCTTGTTAATTGCTGCAAGGAACAGCAGAGAATACATTTTGTTCATTAAGCTACTTCAGAAGATGACAAATAATTACACTTAAATATGAAGTTCCAGTTTCCCAGAATTTGGCAAAACCCTAAATAACCTTTAGCAGAAGAGTAGCACAGCTGTTTCATTACAAAACCAGATGTCAAACGAAGTTAGCCTGGTGTGGAATCTTGCCACAAGCTCAAAGCTCAGCCCCTTTTCATCAAAAAGTTTTCTCAGCTATGCCAAGTGTCTGAGCCAATTTATGGTTTAGCAGCAAGCTCTCTGATGCTCTGAAGTTCATAGAGTTTTGCTGCAAAAATCAAGTAACACTCAGTGGTTTCAGAGGTAGCCAAAAAGAATGTCTAGAGTCAAGTTTCTCAGCAACACCTTACCAATGCCTATAAAAGTCAGAACGGACCCATAAATAGATACTAGCCTTGAAAAATTCTGCTCACTAATAGCAAGAAATACATTTTTAAGGAGCAATAAGAAAAGGAAGTGAGCAAAGGAAGGTCTGGTGATTCAGCCTTATTATATGATATTGCTAAGGATAGTTGGGTACTGGGTCGATTTTGTGACTAGACTGATAATTCTTCAAGGCAATTTCACAAGACTGATCACAAAGGTATAGTTGTTTTTCTTTCATCCATAGGTATGTATATACATCTGTCTACACATACACTTTTCCAGAACAAAGTATTAGTTTCATGCAATTACTAGATGTATCTTTATCTATGAGCACACTGCACTGTTTCAAAAGGTTTGTTTTGCAAGCTGGTATGAAAAATTACAGTGCAGAGGAGAGGCAGGATGATTTTGGGGTGAAAAACAAATGTTTTGGGACTCAGCAAATATGGTTTCAGTTCTGGGTCCTGCTACAAGCCTTGCCTGTGACCTTGGGCAACACACTTAAAGGCTGTCTATACAAATATGTTACCATGATATAAACAAGGACAGCGCTTCACAACACATTAGTAATGCCACATTAACTGCCTGGGTACACACTCTTACCCTGCAATAAGTGGAAGATAAACTGCTGTAGCTAAGCAGTCAGTGAAAGAGGGCTAAACTAGGTTGGCTTTCACTTACTCTGGTTTAAGAGCATGCACCCAGGCAGTTACCATGGAGCAGCTGATGCAGTGTAAAGCCCCGTCCATCTTTACCTCAGCAGCGTATTTATTCATGTGCCCATAATCAGGAGACCCTTTGTGTTTCTGATCCCCATCTGTTAAATGCATAGGATAATGTTCCATTTCTTTCACCCTCTTTCCTCTTCTTGTCAATTTAGCATACACTTTTTAAGGATGATGACTCCACCTTTATTAAAGGGCCTAGGATGATAGGTCCCAGCTCCTGTTTGGGGCCTTTGAGTACTTCTATTTGGATATAAACAACCAAGTCACCAGTCTCACTAAAAATACCCCCCCACACACACTTATTGTAGACAGTCTATGAATTATTTTCCCATTCTGTTTTTATTTTTCAAATCTTTTTTTAAAAATCATTTTACAGGTTACCAAGACTTGCTCATCACCAATGACCTTGTGCAAGAGTCTGTGAAACCAATGGAAGCTGCAATGTGGAAATGTTGCCCTTAGTAAAGGGGAAAACAGCTAGAGAATAAATCAGTGTTTCTAACACAGCCCGCCGGTCTCCTAGAAATGCAACTACCTTTCAATATCTTGTATACTGGCAGAGCCAGCCCTGAGTACCTGTGAGCAGTGTGAGAGATGGCACTCCCAATGTTAAACTCAGCAGCAAGAGGACTGGGGTTGGGATCAACAGCAGTATAATTTTTTTCTTTTTAAACAAAGAAGCTAGAAGGAGCCTTCTAGAGAAGGAAAAAGAGAAGGGAGAAATGCTAGGTCCGTTTTATCCAAAGCACAGTGTACCCTGATTTCAAGAATACAATGGATTAAGCACAGAAACACTGAAATGTCTCTCAGTTGTTTCCCAGGCTAGGGACAGAAATTACACATAAACTGGTATAAGCGATTGGAAACCAGCTTAAATCTCTAACACAACAGAGGTTCAGTGCACATAAACTGCTTTGACAATAGCCAAAACTGGTTTAGATAAACCTGGATGAATGTAGTATCAGACTTCACTGATTTAGGTTAAACAAGTTTATTGAACTTCTGTTCCAGATCACCTCCAGATTCAAGTCAACTCATAGTTCCCCAGAACCCAGGATGCTTTGCACCTGTGCTGCAAATCCACCCCCTCCCCCCAGCAGGGTGGGTGGGCTATCCTTGGCCCAAACTGGCTGTTTCAGACAAGCAGGGAGGTGTGCTTTAGCTGGCTTCTGGCCTAAACCACTGCAGGCATGTGGCTGCATTTCTGGAATCAAAAGTGAATGTCTGTTCACTTGCTTATCAGTTCAATCTACGCAGCTTACATTAACCTGTAAAAATTCAGCCTTGGTCTTTTTGACTGTCTACTTATCCCCAGAGCCTCTGTTCTCTTTAAATAAATAGCTCTAGCTGTTTTAATTATGAAAGAAACTCTCAAAATGCAAAGTGAATGTAACTAATGCAGAGAAGGTTGCCTGAGGGCTTGTCTATACAAGATTTTTTTTCAGCTATAGTAAATTAATTATACTGGTAAATTAAAGAGTTAAATGGCGGTAGTTATAGCAGTACAAATACACATCTAGTTATTCTTAGTTTAGAATAAAGGGTGTGGGGGGGAAGTTCAGCTTAGAGCAATGGACAGATGAGGCGACCCCTACATGAAAGAATGAATGGTCACTGATTTGGCATCTAGTCCAGAAGCACATAAAAGCCTGTCGCACAACACTTTAGCTTCCCTGGAAATTTCATCGCTGACCTTAAAGTAGCTGTAAACTTTAAAAAGAACTTGAATGTGAAATTGCAGAACAACAAATCATCCACAGGCTGGATTGTGTTAAGCAAGGTCTAAACATACTTAGTTTAGAAATTCTTATCTTATTACCTGGATTTGCTTTTTTTAATTCTCATGTCCCTGCCTTAATTTTCACTGGAACCCATCTTTCTTTCTCTCAACAGTGCACCCTCTCCTTTCCTCACTCCTTCCCTATACTTTACATTTAAATCACCCGGGGGGGGAGGGGGAGGGGAGGGGAGGGCAGTAACCTGTGGTCCCTGGGCCTCTCTGGCACGGAGCCATGTGGCCAAGGGAGCCTGTGGCCAGGAAGTTCAGGGGACCTGAGGACATGATGTGGTGTGGTTCAGGGGCCCTAGCATAGATAGTGCAGCAGGGGGTTGCCCACCGCGCAGTGCCTCTCTGGCCCTTACTGTCATGTATTCATTTAATCCATAGTGCTTATTTAGAAATTTGCAAACCAGGTACTCTCATGTGCACACAACAGTGTTAAGGAATCTGCCATTTGTGTAGCCTCAAAGTGCAGATGAGCACTCTGAACTATCTGTTTGACTACACTAGTTAAATATAGATGAGGACATCAGAAAAAATGCCTCATGCAGATTCTAGGGAACACTCCTAGTACAGGAGTTTGTAAAACCCAAGGAAGCTGCAGTGTAGAAAAGTTGCCTTGAGAGACATACAAGATACTCATATCATCTACTCTAGCTTTTCTAGACTAAAGGCAATGTCAGTGAAAGGAGTTTATAAGTTTGATTTTTTTTTTTTACAGTACAAAATTATAAATACCATGGTAGGGCAGAATAGATCTATTAAGACCTTCATACAGATTATATGAAAGCCTCAAGTTCTGTAAGTCCCCATGCTTATAGAAGAAACACAGACGTTTACTCAAAAAAAGGATGCTGCTAGCTAGAGAGCAGCATGGTCATAAACTATAGGATTGCAGTTCTTCCCTTTGCATCTTTTCCAATAGCATGTGAGCACATTTAACTATAGAAATTTGGTCTCCGCTAAATTTTCATGTGCAGATCCTTTGTTGTGAGGCATCCAAAATCCAGGTCCTGGTTCTGGAATCCCTTACTTAGGGATTTCAGTGGAGCCTTCTTACATGAATAAGGGCTGTTCTCATGACAGCAGGATCAAACTCCAGAGCTATGCCCAAGAGCTTTTTTTATTTCTTTTCTGCCTATCCCATAGAGATAAATTCATACTCAGTGGCCCTACACATATATTATTGCTTTTCTAGAGGTGAATTCATAGCTGTAAAAGCAAACCCCTGCTTCAGAAACATAAACTAGAACCATGGACACATAAAAAAGGAACTTACATGGAAAAAAAAACAATGGAAGCTGAAGTGAAAATTAAAAAGTTTATTTCATTCTTATTGCTCCTTGCTGTGACACTTCCCTATGATTACTCTTATTGGTTCTAAAATGTAAAAACACCTGCCGGGTCAGTAACCCCATCCTAACAAACGTCTGACAGGTGAGATAAAAGAAACACATTTCTAACCGAACTCCAGATATCATAGATGCCTAAAATCAAATATTAGAGATGGAAAAGACATATTAAGTTATCCTCTTCTCTGTCTCTTTATCAGTGTAGGATTATTCCATCAAGCATTTTCTCTTGTCTTTGATAAAATTACATCAGATCCCAAAAGAGCCAGGTACATGCATTTGCAGCACAGAGATTCAAGAATTCAGGTCTCAGTGCTCCAGCATCAGCCAGCTGACACCCTGCAACAGAGCTGCTGATGGACCACCCACTTCTCAGGGCCCCAGGATCCATCCTCACTCACACTGTTATTTTTCTATCCATCTGTGGCCTGGTGCGGTATCCCCAGCCTCTGCTGTTCTGAACAACTGCTGGCTTCTCACACCGGCCCTTGGCAGCCAGAAGGCAAGGGCTGTCAAGCATATGAGAAAGTTTGTGTGTAGGGAGGAAGTCGCAGGTCAGGAGTGAGTTAGAAAAGACCCCACACATCTTTCTTTGCATTGGGTCTTACAAGTCCTATGCCACATGCCAAGAGCCCACACATTTTCCTTTTAGTGAAACAAGCAAAGCTATTAGGCAGTAACAGGAGCACAGAATGTGCTGAGGGGACACAAAGGGGCTGGAACGAGGCACTGTATTTTTCCTCTTTGCATTCCCTTAATCCAGATGCAACAAAAAACCATTGCTTTTTTTCTTTTTAAGGTTGTTTTAAAAAATGCATAACAGCTTTTTATAAGGCTGTAACAGCATAAACTTCAGGAAAGGAGACATTTCTATGAGAAAAATGATAGGTTTTTAATACTAGCCTTGGTTTAAAAAAAAAGACACTGTATCATACTGGGCATTTCCATTTGGACAGATCCTGAAAGACATTTATCTGAGAATGTTCAGAATCAAATGTGCATTTAACCCTTCCTTCCATTTCACACTCCACTTGCAGTGATTAATGTTTGCATTCTAGATGGATGAAAGCCGAAACAGATGTTATCCAGCCACAATGTCATCTGACAATCCAGAGCTAAAGGCTGAAAGCTACAGCAGATTAGTGGCTGAAATCAAAAGTGGATAAATAAAATGGAGGCTATGAGTGAACATACACTGGTAGGGTTTTATTTCAATGGATAACAATGCACAGGAGGTTATGTAACCTCAGTGCTAATCTGGCAAAGGAAAAGATTAAATGGACACATTCCAGCACTCCGACCCGCAGCCTGCTGTCTTCCGGATGCCTGAAGAGAACTGCTAGAGAATGCCTAATGGAAAGTCATTCTATAGACTGCAGAGTATGGTTAAAACTAAATCACTTAAGAGTTTTGCATGAAAGTGTCAACAGTTAAACATAAGCATCTTTCTTGTAAATGCCTATCAAATTTGCCAGAAGGCATATTACTCTTTTTACCATTAAAAATGCGTAAGTGCACCTACCCAATGAGGTAACCCAAATAGATATGAAAAATATTTTTCAATTTTTCTTTTAGAAGAGATTTTAGTGACTTTCACCAAAAAGATACCTCTTGGCATCCTTTGGATTAGTGGTTTTCAATCTGAATTCCATGGAACCCCACAATACGTCATCACAGGTCCTGCAAAGAGATTGGGGGTAATAGCAGAACAGGCTGGGAAGTGGTGCACTGCCACTAATGGCCTGAGCTGCCTGGCGCCACATCAGTGCACATGTCCAGGGGTTGGGTTTCCAAGGCATAAGAAATGGTATGAAAGGGTTGTGTGACTTCAGGAAATTTAAAAACCACTGCTATAGATAACTACAGGTAGCTTTGCCTTCTCTCTTCCCACGAATGGGGGGCTCTTCAGAAGCATAGAAAGTGGTGCAGTTTCATAGCCCAAGGAAAAAAATATGAGGAGTCTGCATAGAGGATGCATTATGGAACATAACCGTGTACAGTTTCCCAATATATTGTCATGTTAGGGAGGCTTGGGGAAGAACATGAGTAAATTTGCTGCTACGTCTGTGTTGTCCCTCCCTAGCTTTAGCTTCAGCCTGTTCATACTGCTGTACTAATAAGCAATATTTAAACTCAATCTCTTGATAAAGGATTCTTATGATAACTGCAGGTCTCTTAGGCTTTATCTTGCCATGACAGATACCCAGGTGGTACTGTGCACCTATTCTAAGCCCACCAGAAGAACCATCAAGACTTAACATAGAATCATAGAAAAATGAGGGTTGGAAGGGACCTCAGGAGGACATCTAGTCCAACGCCCTGCTCAAGGCAGGACCGTCCTCAACTATACCCTCGCAGCCAAGGCTTTTTCTAGCCAGGTCTTAAAAATCTGTAAGGACAGAGATTCCACCACCTCTATGTGCCAGTGTTTGTCTACACTTCTAGAGAGAAAGTGTATCTAACCTAAACTTCCCTTGCTGCAGCTTGAGATTATTCATTCCTTGGTCTGTGAAATTGACAGCTAAGGCCTACTAAAGGCAGGAATTGAACTAATAAACATTTTTGAAGATTGTGTTGAAATCCTGTCCCCCTCCCCATTGTGGGTGGCAGGGAGGGGTGGGAGTGGGAAGTGTGGTCAACGTTTTGCATATTGACAACCTTGCTGTCAAAGGTTTTCAAATTTGCAAAGGTTCCTAATTTGGGGATAATATTTTCATCACCATGTGGATCAGGGCCACAGCTATGTCTGCAGGAAGCCTGGATTATATTGAATTATTCTTGATTAATTATGTAATTATTGACTGATTTGGCACTATTTATATGCTCCATGCAAATAAAAGGCCTGTAGATAAAGGACCAGATGTGCAGCTGCTACAAATCACCACCAGGCCACTGAAATTCAAGGTGCTGCCTTAATTTACTTCATCTAGAAATATTTTCCCCAATATCTGTTACTTAAGGCCCCATTTATTTGGACAACTTTTCTACCACTTGCTATAAAGCATAGGCATTGTCACATTGGAACAAATCATCTTGTTCACTGTCATGTCTCAGACAATGGCCAAAACGAGATGGTCTGGGAAAGGCTCAAGAACCCTGCAACAGGCAGGTGTGGGACCCTTTGCCCCAACCCTGACACCCATTAGGTCATATCTTGGCCCTAGTATTTAGAGAAAGGGTGACCCTTAATGCCTAAGGTTTAATATCCATCATTGTAACAACTCTTGCTATTCATTTAAGCTCCCAAGCCCAACACAGAGGACCAATTTCTATTCTCCATTAAACTCATAAATATCATGGGTACCTCAACTGCAATAGACAGTAGAATCAAACAGAAGTTCTTCATGAAGCTTTTCAGTGAGAATTCATGGAAACCAGGAGAAACCTTGATTTAAAAATCAGCATAAATAACCAAGATGGTAACAGCTGAAAGCTGGCATGAGACAGAGACACACACACACACACTCACCCCATCTTGCGTGTCTTATTGTCTCCAGGTTGAGTTCAGGTTGAAATCTCTTTGGAGCAGGAGCCATGGCCACAATACTTGCCACAAAAAAAGCTCTCACTGATTTCAAGCAGAGCTAAGATTTACCCCATGACTTCCCCAATACTAGGCCAGTTTAGAGTATATTTACAGTGTGCATGGCAGGTAACAGCAGCAGAACCAAAATCTGAGATCCGGTCTACATACAGCATGAGACAATTTAACAAAATAAAGGTGGACACTGATATCAACTGACTGAAGTATTTGTGGGATTCACCAGAGGCTCCTTTTTTCTTTTTACAAAAGGACAACATAATCCAAAAGGTTAGTCATGTTTTCATACGAAAGATCCCAGCCTTGTCTCATATGTCTGGGAACAGATCTGAATATGAGGTATCTTTCAGGGTGTGATTGTGACTGAGACATTATGAAGTGTACCACTGAAGTGTCATGTAAAGGGCTAGAAGGGAAACATTATCTAATAAGCCAAATGATAAATAGGAGAGCTGAAGGACACCTTCGGTAATCATCCAAATACCATTTAGATGTGTTACGCAGTCCTTAAAACAACTTCACTGAGGAACAAAGTAGTTTGACGGACTAAGTTAAGCAATTCCAGGTGGAAGATCTCCAGCTTTTCAACTACCAGGTAGGTGCAAGAATTCCCTGTTATATTATTATTGGTTTGATTTTGTTGCTAACCTTCTTTATTTTTTCCTGAAACCATGATTAAGATTTCAGTAGCTGAAGCAAACATTTCATTGTTACTGAATTTTCAATTTTCTTTGTGCTGTAGTGACACCTGCTGGACCTAACTTAAACTCACATTGTCCCCAGCTGCTGTGTCCAACGAATGATATCTTTTGGTACACTGAGCATCTGCTTTGACTATAGCAGAAGCAACTTTGGCATGGTAGAAGTGATTTTTGAGGGCTAGATTGTGACTACAACTGTATTTCAATCCCCAGACCTTAATGAACAGAAGAAAACAGATGATGTATGCCAGCTTCCTCCTCTTGTAGAGTGGGTGGGCAAAGAGGATTGAGGCTATGAGCAACGTGGGCTTCACCCTCCCCATTCACTCACCAGGTGAACTGAATTAAGGGAGGTCAACAGTATGTATTTGGCAGGTAAGGACACATATGACTGGACTGCAGTGTAGCTGAACACAGAAAGTGGGTGTCTCCTATATATCATGGCTGACAACCTGGCTCATAAATATCAGAAATTTCATTTTGCTATGTGAACATTATCGATTAAATAAGCACATCTTTCACCAAGCCCCTCAGATTGTGGTTTTCCACCTGGCAGTTTGGCACCCTTTGAACTTCCCAGTTTGCATGTTTCTTGGGTTGAGCTAGCACTGTTACATTCAAAAACATCTTGCATATCAAGCCAGGAGCCTGACTCTAGTGCCCAGTGCCTTGAACAGCCATTTACACCTGTGCAAAGTGAATACATGAGGGTAAAATTAAAAACACTTTGGCATTTTAAGGATTAACACACTCACCTGGCACTGGTATAAATGACTACAGGATGAGCCAGGCAGTAGAGCTTCCCATCATGCCTACACAAGACAAGTTTATAGGAGAGCTGTGCCACTCAGACTCCAAACTTAAAGTAGCAATGCTTAGTGGGGTTGTACCTCTACAGCATAATACAGCAATCTACTGAATTCAGACACCTCAATGTAGCCTTTTTTTCAAGTGGTATAGAGCTAACTAGCTATGTCACTGAAAATTTTCTTGGGTAATATCTGCATCATTTTGGGCCATCCTAAGGAGCACCACATGAAAGCATGCTTCTTTCATTCACTCCTACTCCTTGAGAACTAAATGTCAAAAGTATCTGGCAGGTGCAGCAGGGGAACAAGAGGATGAGGTATATTTTAATAGTGTACTCCCTAGAACAATTCAACACAGTGCAGACATGGTTGTGTTGTAGATAGGATTCAGGGTGTTTGAAAACAGTAAGGCAGTTGCCATATGTACAGTATTTATTCAAATAGAAGATGACCCTGACTATAAAGCTGACCACCCCCCAATAGATTCGATATATGGAAAATTTATAAATTTGTTATAATTTTCCAGGTATAGAATATAATTATTGGGGGTTTGCCTTGAATTTGCCTTGAAGTGCTGCTCCTTCTATGCTGTTGGTTTTAAAGTTTGGGTAGAACAGAAATCAGAGGGGTGGAGAGGGGTGCAACTGCACCACTGCACCTCCCTGAATCTGCCCCTGAACCCTAGTGATAAAAGCTTGCATATGCAGATAGGTTTGGTGAATCCTGCAGAAACTCTGTGACAGGAAAAAATGACCCTAAACCACTAAGTATGACACCAGAAAAAACAAAAACAGATCCTCCCTGCCTCCACCCAAGATCTTAATCTTAATCTTAAATTCCTCTCTAAACATCAGTTTTTTCTATGGGATGAAGAAAGATGGCTAAATGGAGGCTTAGCAGCCTAAATGAATCTCAGCAGCTACAGGAGGTCTGGAGAGACAGCAAAGGAAAGAGATGAAATGGATATGGATTAGATTTATTCTGTACAGATTTTCATCTTTGAAGCTGGAAATCCCTAAAAAAGGTATTTTTATAATACAGGAGATAGGAGGAGAGTAGCTAACAAAAATAACTCCCTCTCTTCCTCCAAATACATTGTGAGTCTAATTCTCATCTCCTCCTCATCTCTTCCTAATTCTTCTCCACTGGAAGACTTATTTTGGAAAGCACTTAAAGTACATGCTTTAAGGACAAGATCGCACCTGCCACGTTCAGTTTAGTTTCTCTGCTTCAGTGGAAAAGACACCCCCAGGGTCCTAGCGCCTGCCTTTTTCTATCTATTCCTCTTGCAGGAGCATCTGATTACCATGGGGTGTGGGACTGCAAATCGTGGAGGGGGCTGGGTTGTAGGCAGTGTCCCACTATAGGGGAAAAAGTTGCAGGGGCAGGGCAGCCAGGAGAAAGAGGGAGCAGGGGGCTGTGGCTTGGAAATGATGGGTGAGGGGGTGGGGAACTCTGGGTTGGAAGTGTGGGCTAGGGGGCTGTGGGTCAGGACTGAGGGGCACCAGTGTGGCCGGGGGGGGGGGGGGGGGAAGGTACTGGAGAATGGGAGTGGGAGGCAGCAGCAGGGCTGGAGGGAGTGAGGGGCAATGAAATGGGCAGAGCCAGGGCACTGGCATAGATATCACTGTCCCTCACAATCATATACCGCCCCCCCCCCAACACACACACACATGTGCAACGGATGTCCTCTTATTTGGAACTGGCAGTATGGTACCCTAATGACCAAACAAGTGCACGGCTACAGACTGCTTCAAAAATGGCCAATCAGGTGAAAATCTGAACCCTTGTTGAATGGGAGTGGGGAAAGGGAGAAGAGGAAGTCCAGTCCAGGATATTTTGGCTTTTTGGGGCACAGGTGTATTAGAGCCCCACCTTAAGGGGGCTCTAACCCCATCCAATTCACCCACCCCATCCTCCAGCACTAGCTGAGGGACTCCTAGAATGAACTCCCTCTGCTCCCTTTCCCCACTTCCCATTCTGAAACAGGGACAACCTTGAAGAAAGGACAGGGTGTTGTTGGGGGAAACTGGCTGTAGGCTCAGCTAGTTCCCCGACCCCGAGGAACCAACACTGAACTTCTGTTTGGTCCAGGGGATCACTGCAACTCAGAATGCTTCCTGCAAAGTGTTCTTAGTTATGCAGAGGGAAGCTGCACTTTTGTCTGCACCCTAAACGTGCCTTCCTAAATTTGGAGCCAGTATCAGGCATAACTCTGTTACAGCCAATGGAGTTAATGTAAAATAACTTCAAGAAAGAAGACAATGAGCCTTTCTTGACTGAAAACTGACTGTTGCTCAGTACTAAGTATAGCTGCCAAAGCTTAAAAGGCAAATACATTTTGTTTGACACACAACTATATATAATGAAAGCCAGCTAATATGATTCAGACAGGCATATGTATAGTTCATAGTAATTGATAGGAGCTGGTCAACTGACTAGACATATATAAACTCCTTCTATAAAAAAAGATTAAAACAGAACATATTGCATAGCCAAGCCACAAAGACCATTGTTCCACTAAGTATATAAACATGTACTTGATTCCCACTGAAGTTAAAAGCAGTAGAAAGACTGTACCCATTTATTGGTGGTGAGAACCCCCTGGATTGGGTTTTAACATGGATTTTCTCAATGCAAGATAAAGTGCTGTTTTGGGCCATTTACCAAACTTGGCATAACATCCAAGAATTCCACGCTTGGGTTTAAAAAAAAGCAGTACATTACAATCTTGGATCAAACACATTTTTTCTGTTTTTCTGTTATAAAATATCACAGCATTTCACACCAGCACCAAGGAGAACAGAAGGTAAAAGTATTATTTTCTGTACAAATTATCCTATGAAGCAAGCACGTAAACAGCGCTGAACTGAAGTTTCAAAATTAGTTTCCAGTGGCATGCTCATGGTACTGCCACTTTAATTGAACAATATAATCCTGTGAGAAAGGATGTTTGACTCCTTGGCAGCTTAATATTGGAAAGTTGCTTTGTTTCTTTCTGTATGCAGTGATTTGTTACACTTCAATAAAAAAAAGTCAATATTGCTTAGATTCTTTGATGCTCTTTGAATTTTTTAAAGGAAAAACTCTCAATTTTCAGGAGCTGCTTTTTTTTAAAGAACCAAATAAAGAGGTGTTTTCCCATTTTTGTGACTAAGGATTTGACAGAAACACAACAGAAATATCTCTTCTCTCAACAGAGGTGGAAAGAAGCCTACTGTCTACCACCACTGCCTAGTACTGTCTCATTTTTTCTTGTAATCCCTCATCTATCCACATTTACCGCTTGTCTAATACTTTAAGGGAAAGTTCTTTGAGGAGGAACATCCCTTTTGGTCTGTGCGTGCACAACAGAAGATTCATAAGTCTTAAGTACCACCTCAGTGCAAATAACAAGAGCCAGAGGCAAAACCTGGCACAGTACTCAAAGTGTAGATGCAACAAGTGTGCTGGGTGTGCAGCAGAAGAACTAAGATATTCCATAAGGTTTACTCACTATTATGTATTTAAGGAATGTGTGTCGGAAGTCATGTGAGTGAAGGAATATACAACTGTATGTATATGGTAAATTTACTGTGTGCAATAGTGGCACTCTGAGCCCACTAGCTGCTCTGGGGCAGCTTCCTCCTCAACTACAAGTAGTGGACCTGTATCTATGCAATACTGCAGGTGGGCTAATCCCTGCTACTAGCCATGCCAATTCGCTCATGGAAGAACTACACAAGGATCTGGCTTTATTGTGTGAATGGGCTACTAAATGGCAGATGACATTCAATGAATACAAGTGCAAAGTGATGTACATGGGCAAAAATAACCCAAAATATACCAATACTGTGATGGGCTCTACATTAGCTATTACCACACAGGAAAGATCTGGGAGTCATTGTGAACAGTTCAGAGATCAGCTGGGCTCATCAGCCATCAAACAAGGCAAACAGGATGTTAGGAATTATTAAAAGAGGAACTATAAGTCAAAATGAAAAGTGTCATTATACCCCTTTATGAATCCATGTATGGAGGAGCTTCCATATGAGGAAGGACATGGTAAAGGTTTACAAAATACTAAATGGTGAAGAGAAAGCAAATAGGGTTTTATTACTTACTCTCTCACACAATACAAGAACTAGGGGTCATAAAACTAGTATTTAGTAAGTGTAGAACTAATAAAACAAAGTTTTTGCACACAAAGGGTAATTCAAGTATGGACCTCATTGCCAATAAACATTGTGGAAGCTGATAGTGTAGCCATATTTAAAAAGGAATTAGACATTCTTGGAGGAAAAGGGTATCAGTAGCTATTAAGCATGGCAGCTAGGGGTACAGTCTTTGAATTAGAACTTCCTGGATCATAAATGCTGGAGGTTGCAAATGGGAGTAGAGTAGTGGAAATAATACCTGGTCATACCTAGTTCGCTCTCCCTTTCAGCATTCATTCTCTGCCACTGTTGCCAGATACTGAGCAAGATGGACCTCCATCTGACTGTAGCAGGGCTGAGCCCCAGGGGCGGCCGTGATGCCCCCGATGGCCATGTGGCTCCTGCCCAGCTCTGACTAATGTCACCCTCCCTTGCCTGCTCACCCACCATGCCTTGTTCTTATTAAAGATTGAGTAAGTGAGGTTGGCATGGACCTTAGAGTAAGCCTCTGTCCTGGCAAATCTCCACTGAGTTCCTCCTGGACCCCACTAGTTTCAACTCAGTGCTCAGGCTCAATAGGCCCTTTCAGCCTTTCCCTGCCTCTGCAGGGCATCTGTATGTAGCCTTAAGGACTAATTTCATGGCTCTGTTCTACCCCTACACCACACCCCAAGCCTTCCAGGTACTATCGGTCTATGATTTAATCTGATTTTTGTTCTACTTAGCCCCTCCCCAGGATCCTCAGTACCCCTCTACCTGGGCTCTCAGAACCTCTAGTCACCTGCACAGACTGCCTCTGGGCTCTGCGATTCTCAGGTCCCACACACAGCCACTTCTGGAGCTCTTGGATGCTCTGGTCTCATGCTCAGTCCCCTCTTTGGGCCCTTGGAACCCTGGTTCCACAAGCAGCCCCTCTCTTGGTTCTCTGACTCTGGTCCTATACTCAGCCCCCTCCCTCTAGTCTTGTGCACCTTCTAGCCCAACTCCTACCCCTTCCCCAGGCTATCGAACTCTCTGGTCCAGCTTACAGCTCCTCTCAGAGACTTGTGAGCCCTCTAATCCAGCTCTTGGCCTTTTTCTGGGCCTGTGGACCCCCTAGTCAGACTTCCAGCCAATCCCTGGCTCCTGAATCTCCTGGTCCCACAGGCAGACTCTCTCCCTGACTTTAGGCCTTCTTTGGTTTTGCTCTCTCTCAGCCCTGCTTTGTGCACCTAGATCTTCTGATCCCCATGCTCAGGGCTCCTGCACTTCCTGGTGAGCCCCACATAGCTACTTCTGGGCTACCAGTACTCTAAATAGGCTTTGTCTGCCCTTGCAGGGATCAAGGCTAATCCACCAGAGCAACTTAATAACAAGCACCCGCACCCTCTGGCAGGCACTCACACCTTCGCTGGGCTTAACATAAAACCAAGGCTATCTGCCTATATAAACAACCCCCTCTCTGCTCCAGGTGCCTTCCCTTGTACCCAGTATTGCAAAGTTGCTTCCTTTCCATCCATTCACAAGAATTGCTGCTAGGAGCATCTCACTTCAAGGCTGGGTGCCTGACCTGCTCAACCCAGGGCTTATATAGCTCAAGCATGGCCTGCTGCTGGTCAGATGAGTCCCTAATTAACCCCCTTCATCACCTGTAAGCTATCTCTTGCTTGCTCCCTTAAAGGGACAGGTGCATCCCAGTGCCCTGCTACACTGACTCAGTAGGTGCATCAACACATTCATTAATGTGCTTTTGCTACTGTGCATTAAGTTTAGTACCTCTAATATGAGGTACTACATAAAGGCGCGTTAGGATGCCCTAATGCACAGTAGCAAAAGGAAATGCCTTTTTACTGATGTTTAATATGCAGTAGACTAATTCTACTCCATATTAGCACTTTTTGACATGACACTTTAATGCACCTCAGATTAGGCTATTGTGCATTAAAGCACATGTGTAGATGTACCCAGTAAATAGCTGTTTTTATGTTATTATGGTCTTAAGAGCACTATGAATGCAGCTATATCACCTCTCTGTTGAGCCCCAAGCAGCCTACAGCAAGTTGTCTGTGTAGAAATATTGCCTGAGAAAAGAGCAGATAATACATGAATGATTGAACTGCTTGTGTGGGCATTCATTGTGAATGTCAAACCCTAAAAACACATGTAGTGAATTTTAATCAGTGAATGGCATATACAGTTAAACCAGCATGTAACTCAGTATGGGTAACTGCCTTCATGGTTAATGAAAATTATTTCTAGCATAATTACAATAAATTGCTGGACACACAAATGGGAAAATATCCCTTTATATGGATAAAATAATGCAAGAATGAAGGATAACTTTGTGATTATGGCTCTACATTGTGATTCAAAAGATCTAGTCATATCCTGATTCTGTCATATTTCCTATAAGTGTATTTATATTGTAGGCACACAGACTGCAGTATAGTGTAGAGACTGCTGAGATAGCATCAAATGGTAGTCAAGCTGTGACTATCCAGAACTCAGCATGAACGAATTTATCTTCCATTTCCCACACCTGAGATTATCTTATGTACTGTACCTTGATTGTCGGGTGTTTTGGATAGAAGTATCTCTTCCTTTCTATTTGTATGAGAAAACAAGGGTTTTTATTTTCTGATGATATCTTTTATTGGACCAACTGTACAGCTGGGAGAGCATTCCTATCATTTCTATATGTACACAGCCAAGCCCAGCGGAGCTCTGACTTTTGGCTGGGAATCTAGGTCTTACTGTAGCATTAAACAACAACAAGAAGCTTTTCATACAGCATCTGATATGTATTGTACTAGTTTGTTTTGGGTATGTTGAGTTATGCTTCCATTAAGCCCACTTTAAAGACCCTAATAAGAGTTATGCTTGCTAGATACTTTGAACTTATCTTCCAGGTATGTACTGTGTTCCCCCTTTGCCCTTCTCACAAGCCTGAAATACATAACTTCTAAATTTAAACCTAGTGCTGCTAAAGTGCAGCTGAGCATCAAAAACAAAACAGGCTTCTTGGGAGATCAGTTACTTCCAGGGGAGGATGCTTCACTATATGCCAACAGCATACAGCATATACAAGGGACTTTCAACTGGGGGAAACACAAGGAGCTGCATTGTCAGTAACAGCTTGGCCTTTCTTTCAGGGCTAGTCTATGCTATGGGAGTGCTGCCACCATAGCTATGCCAATAGAGCTTCCTAATGAAGATGCAGTACATGCCATCAGGAGGGGTGTTCTGATGAGGTAGCTCCATGAACCACAAAAGCCAAGCTGACAGAGGCTTTCTGCTATTGGCCCAGCTGTGTTCAGACCGTCGGTGTTGCTAACATAACTACATAAAGTGTGACGTGAATGATCTTCTCACACTTTTAGCCTACAAAACTATTCCAGCAAAACTGGTTGCATCTACATGAAATGCTGACTGCACAGTAGCTCTTTACTACTGTGTAGTAGTGTTTCATAGTTGGTAGGGGAAGAAGGGACCTGAGCAGATTATCAAGTCTGACCCCCTGCCCTGGGCTGGAAAGAATGCTGGGGTCAAACAACCCTGGCAAGGTGTCTATCTAACCTCCTTTTAAAGACCCCCAGGTTAGGAGCAAGCACCACTTCTCTTGGAAGTTGGTTCCAGATCCTAGCCACCCTGACTGTGAAGTAGCGCCTCCTGATATCTAGCCTAAATCTACTCTCCGTCAACTTATAGCTGTTATTCCTTGTTATTCCCAGTAGTGTTCGGGGGAACAGGGACTCTCCCATTGCCTGCTGGTCTCCCTTGGCCAGTTTATAGACGGCCACCAGATCCCCTCTCAGCTTTCTCTTGTTGAGGCTGAAAAGGTTCAGGTCTCATAGCCTCTCCTGGTAGGGCTTGCCCTGATCATGCGAGTGGCCCTTCTCTGGACCCTCTTGATGTTGTCCACATCCCTCCTGAAGTGCGGCAACAAGAACTGGACACAGCACTACAACTGCAGCCTGACCAAAGTCATACAGAGGAGGAGGATCACCTCCTTGGACCTGCTCAAGATGTATCTGTGGATGCATGACAAGGTGTGGCTAGCCTTCCTGACTGCGTCCCCATGTTAGCAGCCCATGTTCATCTTGGAGTCTATAATGACTCCAAGATCCTTTTCTGCCTCTGCACTGACAAGAAGGGAGTTCCCCAGCCTGCAGGTATGGTGCTGGTTCTTCCTCCCCAGGTGCAGTACCTTGCACTTGTCAGTGCTGAAACCTATCCTGCTCTCATCCGCCCACCACTGTAACCTGTCCAGATCCAATTGCAGCCTGTCTCTCCCTTCTAGCGTGCCCACTTCTCCCCACATCTTAGCGTCATCTGAAAATTTGAACAAGGTGCTTTTCACCCCCTCGTTCAAGTCGCTGATGAAGATGTTGAACAGTGCAGGCCCGAAGACTGAGCCCTGGGGGACCCTACTGCCCACATCCCTCCAGGTTGAAAATGACCCATCCACTACCACTCTCTGGGTGCGGCCCTCCAGCCAATTTGCGACCCATCTGACTGTGTAGGCATCGACACCATAATCTCCTAATTTTTTAATGAGAATGGGGTGAGTGACAGTGTCAAAGGTCTTCCTAAAGTCCAGAAAGACTACGTCCACCGCAACACCTGCATCCAAGGATTTTGTGACTTGGTCATAGAAGGCCACCAGGTTGGTCTGACAGGACCTGCCTCTAATGAACCCGTGTTGGTTGCCCCTAAGCATACACTCCCCTGCTTGCCCCTCGCAGATGTGCACCTGGATAATTTTTTCAAAGAGCTTCCCCAGGACCGAGGTAAGACTAACAGATCTTCATGTTGCATGGCATGAAGCATGGTGCAATGCTACTGTGCAGTCAATGTCACCTAAAATCCGTTTAGTGACGCTACTGTGCAGTAACTCCAGTTACTGAATAGTCATTTTATGACTTTGCAATAATGACTGCACAGTCAACATCTCATGTAGATGCAGCCACTGTGTAGCATAGTACAGACCAGACCTCAGTCACACTTATAAAGGAGCATAAAACTATTTCCTTGACCAAGATGGACTATATGGATCCAGGTCCTTCTCTGTTCCACAGCTTATCGTAGAAACCAACCACTATCTTACAATTCTCACCTACTGCAGTCACTTGGCCAACCTGACCCTGTTTCTCTGATGAATCTAAAAATATAACAGAGATGGCTTGCCCTGCTCCTTCTGGCTCTTAAGCAGCTGACCCACCTCTTACCAATTTATTTAGAATTATTTTTTCCCCCTGTGGAAATTGTCTTTTAATCTAATGCAACATTACAAAAAAAATTCCAATTTTTTTTTCCCAATCAAAACTATTCATATGAAAACATGATTTTCACAGGAGGTGATGGGGGAAACTAGCTTCCTGATACCCCTCTTTAAGTGACTCCATCAGGGAAGAAACTTCTGCAGCCCCATATGGCAGAAGCCTCTGAGGGAGTCATATAGAAACATCCTAGACAAGTAATAGAAGAACAGAGGAGAACTTGACGGAGCCACATCAGAAAAGAATAATACAGAGCAACAGAGACAGAGACCGGGATGCCAGTGCAGGCCTCCCGGGGTTCGCTCTTGCTGTTCCAGATGATCAAAGTAAATCTTAACAAATATTAATGGAAATCCTGCTTTAAGGAAGGAACATATCTGCTACCCTTCTTGATGTAAAGGGAAAAAAAGCAGCACACTGTGGACCAAATTCTCATCTGGCATAAATTGACACGGCCTAGTAGAAGCCAGCTTTACTCTAAACTTGGAGATGTAGTACTCCAGATGTCACTGTCTCTTGTGCCTGGTTCCTAAGGCAAACTTTAGGAATATTTCTTGACTCTTACTAATACCCCCCACCCCTTGATGTGTTCCCTAGCCAGTACCTGGAAAAGAAGGTTTTCCCTTCTGTGTCTTCATTTCTTTGTAACCTAGGTTGTGCACAGCAGCATGTGAACCCCCACCCCCAAAAGTAAAGACATTTTCATCTTCACGTACTTGCTGAGGTTCTTCATTTTACATGATAGCACACTATGAATGAACCCTTTGATTCCTTTAGTTCCACTCTGGGAACATGGCCTCTCTCAGTACACTGTCACCCACAAACTCATTTATGTCAGTGAGTAAACAGGAAATCACCAAAGCTAGGGCAGCGTGCACTGAGGTCACCGATTTCTTTTTTTGCAAGTGAATTCCAATTCCTGGGCCCAAGCCAGATTTTATTCTTTTAAGGCAAATCATCCTATTCCTGCATGAACATTGCATGCCTCCCAAGGCTGGGGGGGCATGGGGACCACCTACAGGCAGTGGCAATGATGTTGGCAGTGGGAGCATGGTGGCAGAGAGCGGAGAGCTTCTGCAGGTGGGGGTGGGCTGAGCAGGGCACTCCTGCAGAAGGCTGCAGTGGTATAGGGGAGGGGGGGATGGGTGGCAAGCAGTGACCACCTGCAGGCACTGCCAGCAGTGGCAGCAGCAGCCAATCTCAGGGGGTGCACGTGCACCCACATGCACCCCTATGCATTGCCAATGCTTTCCTGCACTATCATCTGTGGCAGCAACCTGAACTAGACTTGTTACCAGAAATTAGGCCACATAGATATCTTCTCTCAAATAACAAATGAGCAAACTAGATCAATTATTTCCCACTGGGCGCATCTACAATGTACCTGAATAAACTCCAGCACAATTCTTGCTGGAGTCAGCTGCATCTTCACTTGTACCTGGGACCACATGATTCAGGCTGGGGCAGTCCTGGGTGCAAATGAAGCTGCTGTGCCTGGGAGCAGGGAGCCAGAGCAGGGAGCCTGGGGGGGGCAGCTCTGGGCTTCAGGTGGCGACATTGGGCCATAGAAGGGATGGCTGGGGCATGAGAGTGCTACAGTATAGCGCTAACTAGCAAGAAGCCCCCATATTGTAGCACCCTTGTATCCCAGCCAGCCCTGGTTACAGTTTACATGTGCATTTGAGCTCACATAAGTACTCAGCTATAGAATAGTACTTGTGTCAGGAAGTACTATCCTACAGCAGATTTAGTTTACAGCACCCTAATATGGACACACATGTAGATTGACACTTTACTGTGAAGCTAATTAGTAGATATGCCCACAGTTAACAAGATTAAGCATCTAATGTGATGTTCCATATCTGAGTACTTAGTGATTTTTTTATGAGTTCTTCCTTAAAATTGTTGAGTTGGAGAGTTATAGTCTTTACTGTTGTGCGCTGCAGGGTCAGGACCTGAGGCACAATGAGAAGGTTCGTCTGCCTTTAAGGGAGAGAGTCGGATTTTCTCTAGCTGCAGACCGTGGAATTTTCTGGTTGCAGACCAGGGTACAAGCTTTATTTTACTTACACGCCGGTGAACGAGACGCGTAGGTGTAACAGCTTGATAAACACTTTCTGACCTAACTGTTTAACTACAAAACAAACAAAATTTCTCTCTTTACTCGCGGATCATAAATCGGATCGATGCGCGGGGAAGGGGTATGCCAGGACGGTCGGTGGCGGTGTTGTGGTTGGCCGGACCATGGCAGATGGGACTAATCGAGTGGGGTCCCAAGATGGCTTCTGCTGTGGTGCAGACTGGGTGCGGCTTTTAAAGGCTTTGCCCTTCTCCACCCCCTTGTTACTATGATGTCAGCTGGTATGATGTTTTCCCGCCACTTTTTCTTCATGACCGCCTCTAAGTTTATGGCAGTGACTAGATGTCTGACTTTGTGCTTATGGCAGCTTAAATCGAGTGGAGTACAAGACATTTACATGCTGAGAGCCATTTAGCTTGGTTGGTTAAAGCACAATACTAATAAAACCAAGATCCCAGCTTTGAACCCCAGTTGGACTAGATCATCTCTTGGGGTCCCTGTCAGTCTGACTCCTTTATGATGATTTCTATATCAATAAAGCCTATTTAAGAATTTATATTTAAAACATTTAATCTGAGCAGTACTTCTGAGTAGTCCCTGTCTTTTCAGTGGGAGAGGACAGAGCTGAGGTTTGAAATAGCTGCCTTGCAAAGTTAATTGAAAGAACGGCCAAAAATCAGAGTGGTGAATCAGGTAACGCCAGTCACTGAGCACATAAAAATGTCTCAGTCGAAATGCAGAAAAAAGATTTCCACGTGCAAGCTGGCTTTTGTATGTAACATTGTAGCACTTATTTTTTCCAGTAATGATCAAATATTTATAAGTAATTTCCTAGATTGAAAGCTCTGTGAGTTCCAGACCTTGTTTTCTTATGTGTCCATAAAGAAATAAAGATGTTTTCACTGATAAATAAATAAAAAATTCCCAGTAACGTATGCACACCCTGACCAGCCCTATTTCCTACTAGATTTCAGTTTGGTTAATCATACATATCTTCTGAACCCATGGTAGGAGTCATAGGACATAAAGTTTGATCTCTGAAGTCTGTGCTACAGTGTTGCTAATCTTTATTAAGATAATGCTCTGAAGACTTAGAGAAGCCTTTTTTGCTCACCTCCATCTTTGCTGTCTTAGAGCTCCTTGATGGTACACTACTCTGAGCAATACTTGGATGTTCCCTACTTTCCTTCAACAACATTTAAAATTATATTAAAATAGGAAGTGCATTATCTCACTAGGAGCTCAGTGTTCACCCTGAAGACCAAAAGGAATTGCTTTCAGAATTCAGTAATTTTAAGTGTCACATCATTCCAATAATAAAACAGACTAGCTAAGCACAAAGATTTCAAACAGGCTGACATTTATATCCATTTTCTTTGGAGTCAAGGAAGTTTGTTTTGAATAAGTCACAACACAAACCCTGGCCTGAAACTATTGGATGATCAGGAGAGGTCCTAGATGATTGGAAAAGGGCAGACATAGTGCCCATATTTAAGAAAGGGAAAAAGGAGGATCCAGGGAACTACAGACCAGTCAGCATCACCTCAGTTCCCAGAAAAATCATTGAGAAGATCCTCAAGGAATCCATTTCTAAGCACTTGGAGGAGATAAAGGTGATTAGGAACAGTCAGCATGGATTCACCAGGGGCAAATCATACCTGATCAACCTGATTGCCTTTTATGATGAGGTGACTGGCTCTGTGGATGCCAGAGACTAGTGGATGTGGTGTACCTTGATTTTAGCCAGGCTTTTGATACAGTCTCCCACAACATTCTTCCAGGCAAGGTAAGGAAGTATGGGCTGGATGAATTGGCTATAAGGTAGATAGAAGACTGGCTGGAGCATTGGGTTCAGAGGGTAGTAATCAATGGCTCAGTGTCTAGTTGGTAGCCGGTATCAAGTGGAGTACCCCAGGGGTCAGTCCTTGGGCCAGTTTTGTTCAGTGTCTTCATCAACAACTTGGAAAATGGCACAGAGTGCACCCTCAGCAAGTATGCAGACAACACCAAGCTGGTGGGAGTAGTGGATATGCTGGAGGGTAGAGCTAAAATTCAGAGTGACCTAGACAAATTGAAGGATTGGGCCAAAAGGAATCTCATGAGGTTCAACCAGGACAAGTGCAGAGTCCTGCACTTAGGATGGAACAATCCCATGCAGCAGGACAGGCTGGGGGCTGACTGGCTGGGCAGCAGCTCTGCAGAAAAAGACCTGGGGGTTATAGTGGACAATAAGCTAATACATGAGTCTGCAGTGTACCCTTGTTGCCAAGAAGGCTAACTGGGCTACATTGGTAGGTGTGTTGCCAGTAGGTCAAGGGAACTGATTATTCCCCTCTATTCAGCACTGGTGAGGCCACATCTGGAGTCCTGTGTTCAGTTTTGGGCTCCCACTACAGAAAGGATGTGGCCAAATTGGAGAGAATTCAGTGGAGGGCAACAAAAATGGTGAGGGGGCTGGGGCACATGACTTATGAGGAAAGACTGTGGGAACTGGGCTTATTTAGTCTAGAGAAATGGAGACTTAGAGGAGACTTAATAGCACGCTTCAACTACCTGAAGGGGGGTTTGCAAGAGGATGGAGCTAGGCTCTTCTCAGGGGTGGCAGATGACAGAACAAAGAGCAATCATTTCAAGTTGCAGCAAGGGAAGTTTAGGTTACATATTAGGAAAAATTTTCCAAGTAAGAGGGTAGTATAACACTGGAACAGATTACCTAATGGGGCGGTAGAAGCTCTATCCTTAGGGGTTTCTCATAACCCAGCTAGACAAAGCTTTGGCTGGGAAGATCTAGTTGGGGCTGGTCCTGTTCTGAGCAGGGGGTTGAATTAGATCAGTGGTTCCCAACCTATTTTATACTGCAAACCAGCAGAAGCGGGACAGGGCACATGGAGCCAGCTGCCTCTCTCCCAGGGCTGCCCTGCTGCCAAGCTTTAGCCCCAGAAGCTCAGCTTTAACCCCAGAAGCTGCTTGCCCGGGCAGACAGACAGGGGCCTGAGTTGCCACAACCCCATAGCCAAGCCTAGTAGTTGGGAACCTCTGGATTAGATGACCTCCTGAGGTCCAAGTCCAATCCTAACTTTCTATGATTCCATGCATGTGTTCTGGGGAGAAAAGGGGGCATCTATACAGGTGCTTCCAGATCTGCTCTAATTAAAGCGCTGCAGTGTCATAGATTTCATAGACATATGGGCTGGAAGGGACCCTGGAAGATCACTGAGTCCAGCCCCTTGCCCCAGGGGCAGGAAGTCAGCAGGTATCATAGGATCCCAGCAAGATAAGCATACAAATGTCTCTTGAAGGCGTTCAAAGTGGGTGCTTGAACCGCCTCTGGAGGCAGTCTATTCCAAAACTTGGGGGCTCAGACAGTGAGGAAGTTCTTTCTTGTGTCCATCCTGAATCAGTCACAGTGGAGTTTGTGTCATGTATATTCAGTGTCCTGCACTTCAAAATGGCAGCAGGGGTGCTTGAACTAAACCTCATTTGATGCATTAATTAACATGCTACAACAGACTTGATTAATCAAGTCTGCTCCAACAAATTAGCATGTGTTGGAGCAGATGTCTGGCATGTGGACAGGTGCCTATTATGTCGTCTCTGCATGAAGTGCTGAACCACAAACCCAAATCTGAAACACTACCAACTCTTGGGCTACAGAGAGAAATTATGCATAAATCAGTATAAGAGATCAGAAACTGGTTCAAATCTTAACACAACAGAAGTTCAGTACACATAAACTGCTTTCATAATGGCTAAAACCAATTTAAGTCCAGATGAATGTAGTATCAGACTTCACTGATTTAGGTTAAATCAGTTTATTGAATTCTGTCCCAGATCCCCTCCAGATTCAACTTAACCGACAGTTCACCAGCAACCCAGCATATTTTGTACCTCCCCCACAAACCATCCCTTGCATGGTGGGGTGGGCTAGCCTTGGCCCAAGCTGTATGCTCTAGCTGAGCAGGGAGGTGTGCTCTAGCACCCCCCCGGCTTCTGGCCTGGGCCACTGCAGGCAGGGTTGTCCCTAGGGGGCATGAATCAGAGTGACCGCCCCAGGCCCCACGCTTTGGGGGGCCCCACGGAGCCAGGCGGAGTGGCCATAGCAACTCCACGCTGCTGCTGGCTGCACATCCAGCCGCTCGGCACCACCTCTCCCACTGAATCCACTGCTGGTTTGCTTGCGTCCAGGGTGGGGCCCCGCGCAGGCTTATTTGCCCCCGGCCCCACACGTTGCTCGGGTCATCTCTGACTGCAGGCATGTGGCTGCATTTCCAGAATCAAAAGTGAATGTCTGTTTACTTGCTTATTGGTTCAATCTACATAGCTTAGACTAACCTGAGAAGATTGAATCAATTCAGCCTTAGGCTTTTTGACTGTAGTTAGGCTTGGAGTACATCAAAGTCTGAATGATCCTATAAAGAAAGAATGAGTCTGATTTTTTTTTTTTGTAAAATTAATTTGTGGGATTTATCAACATCCCCTTGTGCAACAAGTCCAAGGTACATATCCTACCCCTGTGGCATTAGGACTACCCTCTTTGGAGGAGGGTGAGTTGTGTGGGCAATGCCAGGCTCTGCTTCAGTGATTTACCAAGGAATTGTACAAGCTCTGTACCAGCTTTGCTGGTGTTGATTGCCTGGGGATACTCTGAATCACTGCATACCACTGGCCAGGCTTCCATCCATTCTGGGCACTGCGCTGGATGCCTGAAGGTGGTCAGAGGTTGCAGCATCATAAATCCTTCCTCAAGTAGGCTAGATACCACCAAGAATCTTTTGCTGGTGGAATCATGTATATCCCAGATCTGGATTACCCTCTTGTTCATAAATCACTTGGAAACTGGAAAAGGTTAAGTACTATTATTTCATTTCTGGGACAGAAAATTGATCTGTTGCATTTATATCATGTCTCCAGCACTGGCCAGCCCACTAGCAGAGTTTTCAAGGGCAGGTTAATTTCCAGGCACTCCAGGTGATCCTGAACCAGGGATAGGAGGATGGCATTCCTTCCTTACAGAACAGCTTAGCATTTAAGTAAAAAGCTTTGACATTTGCCATCAGCTATTTTATAATGCAGCAACCCCAGGCCAAATTGGACAGGCCTGCATGTGCTTCCCACCGAAGTGTGAGCATCTTAATTTATTCTCTTCCAAACTGCTATTTATTCTCTCTCATTTTTTATTTATATATTTATTTGTGTATTTATTTGGTTTCTTCATTATTTCCATGTGGCTGTCACCTGATCCATTCTATGAACACCAATGCCTCTTTTCTTAGGTGGAAATTATTACTGAAATAAAGAAGTTGTGCTTGGAACTTTGCTATGAATAGTCAAAATAAGGAAAAATTAGAGAATCATTCTAAACAAATAATTTGATCTTTTAAATCAACCATGTTATGTTTCTATGGAGAGGAAGCTTCTCTTTAGTTTTGTTTGCATCCAAGTCGCATTATATAAAGCTCTATTTTAGCCTCTTGTAATTTTAGCTTGGAAGGCTGATGTGGGGTCCAAATCATGAGATTTACATCAAGGCAAAAGAGAACATCTGTGTAGAGCCCATTTTACCCATGTATGTTAAATAAGGCCTGACTTGCAATTGGGTCTAATCAATGGATGTCATTAATTTATACATTAAATGTCTGACACTGAGCAACTGTCCACTGATGTACACAGACTTTAATGGAGTGCCACCAGGTGGTACTGGTATGGTACTGACTTTAATTTTGTGAGGGTTTTTTGCAGAAACAATATATATTTTGGATTGGAGGTCTGGATTTGTCATTCTATGGTAAAATATACACCTCTTCTACTTGATGAAGATAAAATTTTTATTGTTCAATTTAGGAAGTTCATAACAATTATTTCCTTAATTTTAATTACATTGGGTTTTGTAAAGGAACTATACTGTTATTTCTTGATCTGATTTTAAGTGGTGCATTTTGGTTTTGTAATTTCTCCAATGTCTTTTAGTTTAGTTCAGTTTCTTTTTCTCTGCTGTGGCTAAGCTTGGAAACTTATCTGGGATAAATTAGAACTATCCCACTGGAATCAAAAGAACTACTCCAACTTGCACTGGTTTTGATGTAATCCACTGTGTTTCAAATTAAGCAGATAAAAAAATATTGTCTGAAGGAAAAAATATTCAGTAAAAACATTTTCCTGCTTTTCAATTGTTTGTAGTTTCTGTCCAAAAAGAGATGTTTGCTGTTTTAAGCAACCATTTTTTAAATTTAACTAAGTAGAAACATTACTGTTCTGAATTTTGATGACCCAACAAATGTATTTAATGAAAATTACCACTTAGTCCAAAAACAATTCTCTAGTGGCCTCCAGTAGGTAACTGTCGATCCTTCTGGACATAGTGTATGCATGAGAGGTCACCAGGACCTTCAGTGCATATGCCTGGGCAGGAGTATGGAGGAGTGGAGGCTGTACAGACCTTCCATCTCCATATCAGATCATCTAGACAGAATCCAAAGGCCAGACTGAGTCCAGACATTCAGTGTCTTGCTGGCTGTAGTTAAATGTGTATCTGGGTCTCCTGCATAGCAGACAAGGATTCAACCACTGAAGCACAACAGTGGGTCCTAATGGGCTCTAATTTAAAATAAATTGATCAGATGGGCCACTAGCTTATTAAAAAATTGCTAGCTAAACTAATAAGGGTTTCCGTTGCACTCTGCCTTGTACAGTGTGCACCAAACAGGGCATGCCTACTTTCTGGTCAGGTAAATAAGCCATACGTGTGCACACAGCATAACCATGCTTCCCTCTAAATATTGGTATGAAATGAAAAAGAAAATAATTCAAAGCAAATTAAGTGTCGTATCCAACCTGCATGCATCAGTTTGTTGCCTTGTTTGGTCAATATAGTAATCATGTGCTGAAACAGAACTGCCAAATCATAACTTAATTCAATCAGTTCCTATAAGTATGTGACCATCATCTGCCTACCCTCAAAACAGCACTTCTTTATCAAAACTGTGAGTGAAAAATCTTGGAATCATGCTTAGTGTCAATGTCAGCAGAGATGAATAGCTGCCACAGCAGAAAAATATAATAGTGGGTAATGCCTGACAGACAGAGTTGTATTTAGGCATAAGCCATCTTTGTAAGAGAATTATTGCTTCAGTAATATTGCTAAGATCAATATATCTTTCTGAGGCTGCTGTATGAAAAACCTGTAGCCAAATATCATAAAACTTCATTAACAGGATGTGGTATTGCACCAGAAGCAGTTGAGCCACCATCATTACAACAAAAGGGCAATTTTTGCATGAAACAAAAGTATAGCATTTTCAAGGACGGGGCGCACAGTGACAGATTGGGTATCTGCACGCATATTTAGAGATGGGGAAAATATATCATATTTTCTCACATACCACATACCCCCTTGTTTTGAAAGGCAGAATAAGAAAAAAGAGCTTTCCTTGAAAATATTCATAGGTAGCAATAAGTAACTGAGTAGCTGCAGCAAGGGAGCCTACCATGCTCATTAAAGCTGCACATGGCTCCATAAGGAGCAGTACACTTTCATTTACCCCCCCAGTAGAGGCTTACTGCTGTACAAACTGCTGCTACCGTATTTCCTTGCTTAGAATGCGCACCCCAATTTCCAGCAACTGATTTTTGGAATCACAATGAATGTAAGAAAATCTGGTATTACAATGGCTGACAGATGGCCACCATGGTGAGGTGTCCACTGCCTGCCCAGCAGCAGCTGGGGGCACAACTCCACGCCACTGCCACCTTTGCTGCTGCCAGGTGGGCAGGAGGCACCACATCATGGTGGCACAGCTGGAGTAGGGCTCCCAGCAGGAGGGCAGCAGGGCAGGGAGCCCTAAGCTCACAGTAGGCATCCTGCATCCACCCCAAGCACCCACTGGTTCTGCTTGGCTCTGCTCTGGCCTTGCAGCTGTGGGGGAGGGGGAGGCGGCCATTTGTCCTGCCTTTCCATTTTGAAAAGGTGGTCATGCTACAGTGCAGAGGTCAGCAACCTACAGTATGTAGGCCAGATCCCATCCCTGAAATGCTTGGCTTTACCCCAGGGCAGCATGAGGGATCAACAGCTTGCAGCTCAACTTAGCGTTTCTCTGCCCCCAGGTTATGCTGCTAAGTGTCCCTGTAGCAATCTCTGCCCTATACAGCACTCACTGTACACCCCTGCCCTAGATACGCTGCTGATCACTGTCGCTACTGCATTTCCCCCATGCCACTGACATGGGGGGTGGGAGGCAGCATGTGGTGAACAAGGCAGCAGGTGTCTGCAGAGCAAGACACTGTGGAGGGGAGGCAGGGGTAGCCGGCCTGTGGCAGTACCTGAATCTCATGGTTTCCAACCATGGGCTCTGTGGCCCTGGTGCAATGTGCAAAGATTGATACTTGCACTTATGCGGGAAGAAATCAAGGTGAGGTGCACACACGGAGATCACACTTTACACTGATGCAGCGTGTCTACATTAGGGGCTTGCACCAAGGCAGCTGCAATGCCCCTGGAGTGCAAAGAACAGCCCTTGCTCCCATCCTCTGTCTCCCTTTCCAGCCCCTTTCTTTTGCTGGCTGAGTGAAGGCAACCTGGAAGGATTCTGTTGGTTCTGTCCATCTCTGATTCTTGTGGTTAAAAGCCAAAGCCTTCATCAACACTGTTTTCCTCAGCACCCATTTGCAGGAGGCCAAGAATCAAAAGTATTGTATTTTCTTCTTTCCCTCTCTTCATGAGTCACTCTTGTACTAGACAGGTACCCCAGCCACTAACACACCAGTTTATGCCCTCACTTTCTCTGTGGTTTTGTCTACACTGCAGTCAAAGGGTGTAGATGCAGTACTGGCAGGAAAACTGCAAACCTGAATGCTAATAGCAGTATAGACTTCTGGGTGGGCTCGATGCCCAGGGAAAGGACCCAAGGGTCTTGGCGGAGCTAGGAAGCCCATGCTGTATTCTGTACTGCCAAAACTTCACTACCATTGGTACCTGAGGTAGGTAGATTAAAGATCATCTGTATACGTGGAAGTTTGCACTTCTGGGTTGTAATGCAGATACATCCTGAACAGACAGAATCTACTTGAGATTCCTTTCCAACAGTGGATCCTATTGGTTTCTTGACCAGCATTGCTACGCACACAGCCCCGCAGAAAAAAAGAACCATCCCCACATAGATACTTTTGCTCAGCTCATCTTTTTAAAGGACACAGTACATCTAAGACTAGCTGTCCCATCTGAACATATAGTTTATACTAGTGGTGCTCAGCCTTTTGGCCTTGTGGGCCAGATCAGGTTCTGGGGCCCAGCACCACTCCCTCCCATTGCCTGCATAATGGGATTGGGTCTTGGGGGGGGCTTGCATTACCTCCTCCCACCTCCTGTGCACTGTGATTGGCTCCTGGCAGCCCAGAGCTACCTCTGCCTAGCCCTGAAAAGTGGGGTTAGGCACCAGGTCCAGCATGCAGAGCCTGCAGCTACTGCTCCCCCATGGCCAGATTTCTAGACCTGTGGGGAGTCCTGTGAGCTGCATGATATGGATCTGTGAGCCAGATCTGGCCCACAGACTGGAGTTTGAGTTTATACAAGCTCACCATGAGCTTATACAAAGCTCCCCATGAGCTATGAATGTATGTCCCACTGGGAGGGAAGCAAGGCGGGGAATCCCAAGCCCCACAGTGGGCAGCCCACATCCACTCCCACCCTGCACAAAAATCTGCCGCCCCCCACCAGCCTTTTCCCTGGGAGTGTGCACAGCACCAGGGAACTGCACCCCCCCACACACACATACATTGCCTTGCAGATGAGCCACCCATGGTTTTGTCCTGCTCCCCAGCCGGCCCCATGGCAGCACATTCCTCCCCTGGCCCCAGGCCCTATGCACTGCCCCACTGGTCAGCACCAGCCCCTGCCCCATTACCTCCTTCACCATGGAGGCCCCAATCTGCCCCTGCTGCCCTGGCTTCCTCTATGCCCCTTCCCACCATACTTACCTGCAGGGAGCTGCTCTCCACTGCTGCCTGGCTGTATTCCTGGCCACGTGCATGTGTACATGCACACACATGCATGAGGTGTCCCCTGCATCTTGCTCCCCACAACCCCAAGCAACCCTGCGCAGGTTGGAACTCTCCAGCCTGCAAGTGGAAACCCACCATTTCCCATGTTTTTCTGCAGTGATCAGAAAACTCAGATTCCTGCACAATACTTGGAATCAGGAACAAATGCTGTCCTGGACTCATTCAGCCCAGGACCGGGACTTGATATTCCCATTCCGGAACTGTTTCACTCCATTAGGAATGGGTGGTCACCGTACTGCACTAAGGGATTGGCACAAGGGCAACCACTTCAGTATAAAAATACTAAGCCAATTTGGGGCCAGGTTTTCAATGGGATGAGTCAGAATAGTTCCATTGACATCAGTGCTCTGCTGAAGACCTGACTCCAAATGCAAGCAAGACCAGAAAAGAAATGTGCCAACTGTTGCTTCAAGGATGCAAACCAACTAGGAACTGAGCTCTTCCCTCCCTACCTGCAAGGAAGTGAATGGCTATACAAGGGTACTGTAGCAGGCTGACAATTTATGAAGCTGTTGAAAGAAAAAGATGCAAAATGAAACATTTTGCAGAGGATATATTTTTTTACACAGACGAGCACAGTTCTAAACCAGCCCATTACAGCCTGACCATAAAACATGGGATCAAAGCCATTTTGACTGCAGTTAAATTATATAGGCCAACATTTTGTCATTGGCAAACCTGGAGCAATTGCACCATACTTCAGATTTATGGGCTAGAACTGCAGCAAGGAAATAACCTTTTTGTGCACAATAAATATATGCAAATGACCCTAGCATAAAAAATACTCTATAAGAAACACATGCACACACACAGTTAGAATATTAATATAATTTTGAAGAATGTTAAAGATTTGGGAGCATTGAGGACCAGGGCATAGGGCAGCTAACATAAGGCAATGAAGCTTTCCCTGTGGTATATTTACATTGAGGCGGACAATAATTTGGGCAGGACGGCCACTTAATGAGTTTTGTTGAGCTGGTGAGGACCACACCTACACACAAATACACACATGTAAACACATGTGTACACATGCACACACAAGCTCCTTGCAGCTCTCCCTGCACCCCCTCCATCACCCCGAGTCCCCAGCCTGTTCCGGGGTCAGGCAGGAGCCACTCCAGCTGTGCCTGCATGGCCCAAAATGGCATGCAGGAACACAGTGTGGCACCAGCTGGGCCTGGCCACATGCTGGGGATGCAGGGCAGGGGAGAGGGTGAAGGAAGAAGGGGGCTGGGAGCTGCAGGCCTAGCTGGGCCAATGCTGCACTATGTTCCCTCCTTCTTCCTGCATCCCCTCTCCTGCCCTAAGTACCCAGCATGAAGCTGGGCTGGTGCCGCACTGTGTTCCTACACATCACTTCAGGCACAGCTGGAGCACCTCCTGCCCAACCCAGCCATATGCCAAGGACTTGGGGTTGGGCAGGAGCCATGCCAGTCAGGCATGATACATACCAGGCACTCTAGCTGTGCCCACATGACGCAGCCTGAAGTGGCATACGAAAACACAGAACTGCATTAGGAGTGCCTGCATACCTACCAGTCCCTGGCCCTGATAACCTATTGTTCCTGGCCCTCCTCCACCTGTACCACCTCCCCCACCAATGGGGAGAACCACACCTGAGTTTCAACCTCACTAGGGACCAAGCTGTCTGGTCTGCAAATGGCTGCAGGGTCAGAGCTGCACTCAGACAGCCTTGCTTGGCAGAAGGCTGGTCAGGAACTTAGTGCCCCCTCTCTTGAATCATACCCTGGGGGGTGGAGGGTGGGCCAGGCTGCGGAGGGTTATGGCTGCCTGGCCACTGGAGCTGGAGCTGAAGCCAGCTACAACAAGGGGAAAGGAGAAAGACAAGAGGCACCAAAAGCCAGGGCAGTCATGAGCTGCATACGATTCTCCGGCAGAAGAGCAGGCACAGGCTAGATAGAATCACCTGGTGAGCCAGGTGTGGCCCATGGGCCATATTTTGCCCACCCCGGATATACATCAACACAGATCCTTAGTGTGGATGAGACAAACCTCTGGAAGCAATGACTGACACCAGTGAAGCCTGACAACCAGTGAAACTTGAAGCTGGAGTTGGTTGCATTGATTCAAAAAGCAGTCCTGCAATGGGTTTACAATGGTGCAATGAAACCAATGTGCATTGGTTCACACTATAGACCAACATTAGGAAATCAAGGTACAGACAGACTGAGTACTTGCTTTAAGTCACACAGGAAGTGTGTGGCACCCAGGGGCACCTGTACACATGCCCAACGCCTGCTCTAGTGTGTTCTAATTAGAATGCACTGGAACAGACTGCTCAGTCAAACAGATTAACTGAGTCTGCTGGAGTGCTCTAATTAGCACAATCCACCAGCCTTAGTGTCACATGTATTCAGTGTTCCTGTGCTTCAAAATGGCTATGGGGGCGCTCCACCTAAAACTTGTCGAAGGAGCTTTAGTTATAGTTTCTAGCTCCCAATGCTATGCCTTATACAGGGTTACTGGAGGGTTTTTCCACATCTCTGCTTCCTCCTAGCAGCAGCAGAAAAGTGGAAACAAAAACTGGCAAATTGCACAGCAATAATCTTGGCCCCGATTTGAGTACTGTGAGAATATAAACACAGATGGATCTAAAAATAGTGCATAAGTGACCAGGAAATGAATGGAAAAGGGAGAAAAGTAAATGAGAGAAATTGGATAGCTGATAGGCAAAGGGAAAAATGAAAAAGAGGGACAAGAACATATCCAAACAATGAGCTCTTATTATGATTGTATGGGAAAAATGGATTCCCACAGAAATGTTAGAGCTGACATTTAGCAAAAAGTTTGTGCATTAAATCACTGTTTCTTCACCAGTTTTATTTTCATGCTTTTGTCCTTGAGTCCTGAAAGGGACACACCTCCTGTAGAGGGTGGGAAGGTAACCACATCTTCCTCTTTCAAAAAAAAAATTAGTTTTTGATGGACACAGCCTTACATAAGGAATAGGCATTGGTTTATAGTCCAGGTATTAATGTTCAGTCTGAAAATTTAATTTCACATGGCTGAGTTGCAGAAGAAAGGTCTCTCTTCAGGTTTCAAGGGTGTACTGGCAGAGCAGTAAAGACATCTTGGCATGGGGCTCTAGAGCAGTAATTTTTAGTAGGGTCCTCGGACACTTATGGTTGCCACCAGATCTTTTGAAGGGTTTCATGTGTTGCAAGGAGATAAGTGAGGTCTTAGGAGATAAGCAGATAAACTAAGCAGATAACCACAGGTTCAGACGTGTCCCTGACTAGATGATCTGCCATTCCCACTGCCAGGCCACTCTGCAAAGAAGTAAATACTGTAAACTATAAATTAGTTTTTGAAATTGGGTGCCACTCAGTTCACAAAAGCTGTGGAGAAGAGCTTCAGGCCCAAAAAGGTTGAGAACCACTGCTCTGAATTTGAGATTTGAGTTTAAGCCTTGCTCTAGATGAGGGGCGGGCAATTATTTCAGGTGGAGGGCCGCTTACTGAGTTTTGGCAAGCCATCAAGGGCTGAATGACGGGCAACCAGGGGCAGATATACATTAATTTTCTAAATTTTTTAGGGGCCCGTGGGCCACACAGAATGGCCTTGCAGGCCGCATCTGGCCCGCAGGCTGCATTTTGCCCACTCCTGCTCTAGACTCATGGAAAAGTTGTTCCCAGTTAATCAGCTGTAAATGGCTACCTGGCTATTTAGGAGGAAGGCATTAAAGACAACCAGGTATGATGCTAACTATTGGCTACAGAGGCTGATGTATTTTAATCATGTTAGCCTAATAAGCTTCTGGTTTAGGGGAACACCTGCTGCCTTAACACATGAAAACTCACAAAGAGAAAGCATAGGACTATGGATAAAAAAAAAATCAGAAGCACCTAAGTAGCTTGGGAACCTAAGTCACTTTGGAAAATGAAACTTTGACTCTCAAGTCATTTTATGAACCCTTGGAAAAATTTTCCTTTAGTTGTTTATGAAAATCATGGGACTGAAAGGAAGCTACATCAATTTATAACAACTAAGATCTGGCCCTTCACTCCACACAGCTTTAGCCAATCAACTGCTATTTCTAAACTCCAGGATGTAGCAGTATTCATAAGCCTTTGCATCTATTACTAAGATATGTGCAAAAACAGAATTTCATCATTAATGACAGGATGCTTATCCACTAGTCCCCATGCAAGTTGTTCTCTGGTCAGTCTGCTCAGGGTTACAGTATATTGTAGGTTTCTGTAGGAGGAAACCAAAGTAATTAATTTATAATCCTGAAAAATTTCCTTAGAAATAATCCTTAGAATTTCACAATCCCATCATTTCAAAGGTAATTTTTAAGGGTTCAACTAATAGGTCTACATACCTCTTCATTTCATGCCTTTAAATACACCCCTCAATCAGCTGATTCTTAAATTATTTTTTCTAAGATCTTTTATTCAGTTCTTTAAAGAACTAGACTCTCTAATTGCCTTATCTAAAATAATAACTATCACATCTGTGGATTATTTCCCTGACATTTTTTGTTCTAGCTTTCTCCAATCTGAGGGCTTGTCTAAGTAGGGAAATTTAGCAGTCTAATTATAGGAATATAATTATACTTCAATAGTCACAATAGTGCAACTCCCCATTTGGACGCTCTTATTCTAAAATAGAAGAATCTATATGAAGAATTACTTTGGTATAGTTATGCCACAAATCTCTCTGAGCAGACAAGCCGTCAGTAGTTTTGGAAAGCATTATGACCTGGTTCATAGCAAAACTAGTGCTAACAATTGCTGTCTGAACGTCAAAGGGAAGTTCAGGTTTAAGCCAAGCCCCATTAAGTCAGCGGAGAGGCTCCATTGACTTCAGTGAGCTTTGGATCACATGAACCTTCTCTTTAGAAGCTCTTTCAAAGCTTTTTCTGGGTCTGTGAATTCTGGAAGAATTGCTAATCATATCTTTTTAGTTCTTCCCTGGATTCATCAGTTAAAATCGGCCATGCTGTAAGCTGAGACAGACTGTGGCTGGTTCTGTTGTCAAGTTTGAACAAACCCAAAATGTGACTTGTAAAATAAAAAATTACCAGAAATTTGGGATCGTCAAATTAATATTTCTTTCAGGGTTGAGTATTATTCAGAGGGTCTATCCTTGTCCAGATCCAGTATGAAGCCATTTGAGCATCCCTCATACTAACATTTGCAAAACATTTCTTGAATATACTGTATTGGTCTAATCTGCCCTCTCATATAGTATGGAGCCAAAAAAGGCAGTCCATGCTAATTAAAATGTGAAGACACCTAACAATATTGTTAGCTTGAACTTATTTCCCTCCACCCCACAGAAAAGTTGCAATTATATGATGCAAACAGAAAAAGGGAGTGAGGTAATACAGGACTGGCATTTGCTGCAGCTCAGTGGTAACTTCCCATATGTCTTACTCCATTGTAGATGAAAACTAATCTGTGGCACCTTAGCCTTCTTTCATTCCTGTCCCTCTTTGAGTCATGGTAACTTAGTTTGTCTATACTCTAGACTAGTTTACTATCACAGTATTAAGAGTTAAATATAGCTTCTAAAACTCTCTTATGGAAATTACAGCTGGCACCAGACAGTACTGTTTGTTTCTACTGTGTGCAGGAGAACAAGATTTAGTGCATACTCTTTGTAACTACACAGGATGGCACTAGGAAAGGCGTAAGATTCCCTGCACTGCATCACAACAGTAGTGCCAGCACATCTGCTAATTAGTTGAACTTTAGCAGACATTTGTGAATGGGGCCCAGGTTGGCCATATCATCACCAATATCAGAAAAGAACTGTATGCCAGACCTAGGGATTTCTTTTTGTCCATGCAATAGTGGTAGTTCCATTTTTCTGCACACCTCCTCCTCTTCTTAGCTAAAGCAGAAGAAGAGGAGGTGGAGGTGATAAACTCATAGGAATGCAGAATTTAATACCTATGTGGGAGGTGATAATTGCTGTATTCCAAAAGGATTAGCAGAGTGGAACACAGGATGGAGTAAAACTTGGCTTTAAGGAGAATAAACACCCATCAAGAAATGCTAAGAGTTTCACTCTGCCTCACTTTCCAGTGAAGTTTTATTATAGCTAAATTCACTCTGAGAGAGATCTACTGTATACAAGCACAAGAAGAAATAAATCCTCATGTATAGTAGCAGAGGAAATGTCCATGAACCCATTTCCCAAAAAGTGAAAGTAGCTTAGTCTCATAAGGACAATATAATAAGGATGCTTTGCTTCTGCAGCACTTTTTACAAATCACTTAAAACAGATATGCAAATCCTGTCATGAGGTCCAAGTACAGATCTACCCTTACTGGTGAGTCTACATTTGAACACTGGATCTAAATTCTACTGCTTCTTGGTGAAGTTCAAAACTAGAGCTCACTGGAGATTCAAAAGATGTAATGCAAGCCTTCTGATATGTAAACAGGACAGAAACGTGCCATTATAGGCCTATGACCAAAAAATGCATAATCACATTGGACTTGCCATAAAGTCTACTGAAGTCAAGAAGATCCTAATTGGACTGCAAGGCCCTTTAACAGAATAATTGGGAAAATTATAGATGTAGTTTTCTATTTAGAAATGACAAAAGAACATATTTTAAGACTGTAAACTCCTAAACTCCCTTCTATTTTCCTTTCTCTGCCACTTTTTTTGATATTCAATAATATGTCTCCCATAAGAAGACTTCTCTTCTATATTAAGGTCAATATTAATATTTAGGTGTGTCAGTTGATTGTACTTTCATACCTCTTCGGACACCACAAACAAGGACGTTCTTGGGTCCCATTCAGTTTTCAGCCTCTTTCCCTCACATGGAAATTTTTTATTAGCAAGGAAATGATTCTGTTGTTTAGTCCATCAAATTTAAAACAGTCTTTTTTTTCCTTATGAGAAGAGAAAAATATCTGGAATACTTGGAATTTGGTTTGCAAATGGTAGTGGCAGTCAAACTGAAGGAGAAGAGGTGAAGCAAGAACAAATTAAGTTGCTAGTGCAAAAGGATCCCCTGCATATGGCGGTACCTGGGTTGAAGAATTCTTTTAGCTCTTATTTTGTAAATGCAATGTGAAATTTTGCTGATTATTTTTCTTGTTTGTTTTGGCATGCAATGTTTTCTCCTTTGGGAAGGTCATTTTTCCTCTGGGCCTCAGCTGTGGTGCTCTGCTTACATATGACATTCACAAAGAGTTCCACAAATAGAGCCCAGTTAGTCACCAGAAGGGCTTCCTTTGAATTCACTGGGTTGAGAGGTGTTGGATATTCACCATGGAAAAATATGGCTTTAAGATCTTAACGTTTCCATATGAAAGACATTCCTTTCACTTCATAATACACAGACAGAGAAACCCTGAATGGATTCCCAAGTTTTGTGTTCATTAAAATATGATTGCCTACTTCTGGTGACTGCACGCTGTACGCATCTGTACAGCATCAAAACATATCATAAGGGCCATTTAGTAACAATGGTAAATAAATGCACCACTTTAGTTAGTGGTAGTCAAAACCGAAAAAAACAATATTCCAGTTGCCACCCCAGCTGATAATCTGGCCGTTTGTAGCACACACAGTAAACATACTCTAGACTTCATGCTTTGCATATTATTCCTAAACTATATTCACAGCACATTAGGCTTGTAAGTATTGGTAGTATATGTTCTATATCACAGCTCAATAATATGCTAATATATATTCACAACACACCACTTAACAGTTGCATACATATTAATAGGACTGTGTGAGTGTATGTGTATATAGATGTGTAATATGTATACATACTCATGGATCTGTTCGTTAATATATACAGATTTGTAGGTAATTGCTGAGTTAAAATCCTTATAAAACAAGATTACTGAAGTCACTGTTTAAATGTCAATACCACTTTAAAGAGTAATTCATTTAAATGCCAACATAATCTGCAAGTCTGTATTCTGAACTTGCACATTACAACATTATATTACAGAAAAAGAGCCATTTTTAGAGTTGGCAAAGCACAAAATGCTTCATTTACATTTTCTCCATTCTAAAACTCAGGAGGTTCTTAAGAAAGATTTTGTTTTATTTTTTAATGTTTTTGCTGTCTTTCATTGTTTACTTTTTCAAGGTTTTCTCCAGAACTCAAGGGAGTCACAAATTTCCTTTTTAAATTAAAAGTTAAGATTCTAACATATACCCAAGACTTTTTTTTTTAAAGCAAACAAATATTACCAGACTGATGACAGAATCTGAGAGTAAAGAACACTATTAACAGAGTTACCAGAACTGTTGCACTTCCACTAGCAGGAGCTCTAAACTAGAGTAGATGGCAGAAGCCAGTAGCTTAACTGCGGTAGCATCTACGGCTCTTCTGAAATGGGTTAGGCAATCAATACAGGGGCTACAAAATCATTTGCTGCCTCCATTAGTATATCCACAGTATTGATACCTCTTGTAAAGCTTCACCAGTCATTGCAACAATAGGGAATAGGAACAAAGAAGAGTTTTAGTGTAGCTTCATATTGGGCTCCTATAGATGTGCAGGGAGCCGGCTCCAATGCAGTGGCAATCCAGCATGTGGTAGCTGATAATCAATAATATGCTGATAATCAATAATAAGCTGATTATTCAAGTCTGCTGGAGCACGGAAATAAATGCACTTAGACTATGGTCTGGTGTCTCAGCATCCCCGCATCAAAAAATGGTGGTGGGGCACTTTGAACTAAAGCTGATTCGATGAGGTTTAGCTCAAAGTGCCCTGCTGCCATTTTTCAGTGCAGGGAACCCTGATACACGTAACAATCAGATGCTAATTAAAGCACCCCTCTGCGCTTCCCGGAACATATGTAACAATCAGATGCTAATTAAAGCACCCCTCTGCGCTTCCCGGAACATATGTAAAAACACCCATTGTTACAGTTCAATTTTCTATCAACTGGATGCTTTCAAATGTGTGTCATTTAAAACTAGAACTGGTTACAATTCTTTCTTCAGAAATACTTTACATGAAAATTGCCCTTTCTCCTTAAATTACAGTCTTACATTTAAGTTTCTCTTTTTTCAATTAAAAACTGTAAACCCATTTTCTTCCACTTCAGATTTTGTTTCTCCACCCTGTCACAGGGTAAGCTTCCAGGCCCGGTACTAGTACGAGCCCGCCTCCTGTCCATGGGCATGCCTGCCACACCTTGTTGGTATATAATAAAGATTGTACGTAGATGGGAGGCTGCCCATGTTAAACCTCTGATGTCTAGGGGTGACATCCACAGCTCTGAACCTTCCCTACACTGCAGCCCATGCCTCACAGATAACATTCATAATTATAAATGCTCTGGCCAGAAGCCAAGCCAACTCTGTCTCACAATGGGCCTCTTCCATTCTCTCATTCATACTGCCCCCTCTCACTGGGACTCACTCACTCCACCTCCTCTCACAAGGCCTCACTCACTCTGCTCTGCTCCCCAAGAACAGCCTTCATGCCATCAGGCTTACTCACACTCACTCCGGGCAATCAAGCCTGCAGCCCTCTGGGTGCCTCTTGCAACCTGTCTCATGAGTGATGGTTCATGCCTAACCCTAGGCCAAATCTAGCCACCAGCCCCTTCCCAGGCACTCAACTCTTTTTGCCCCCTCTTGGGGCCACTCTCCATCCCTCCTAGGTTCCACACTGCCCCCTCTCTAGAACTCCACACTGCCTCCTCACTGGGGCTCCACACTGCTCTTCTCCAGGGCTAACTCTATGCCCCTTCATGGCCTTGGGGTCTTACACCCCCAGGGGTTCCAGTGCCTTTCCTTCAGTGTGCCTGGCCCCATAGTTTGTGTATTCTCCACTATATAGTGGGGGCTGAGGTTTTAAGGCACCCCACCCACCTTTCACCAGGGAAGTAACTGGGCTGGCATTTCTCGGGGGGCTCCCACACCACTAGGAGCCCCACCAGGCCACCCTTCCCCAGCAGGGTGCAGTTTCAAGTCACACCCAGGACAAGGAGACTCCAAACCATCCCCCATAGCTCCTACCCTTACACCTCCAAGGTGTTCCAGGAGCAGCTCAGTCCAATGTTGCCCCCTTGGCTACTCAACCCAGACTGCTGCTTTTCTGGCTTAAGTTTGAAAATGGCCGCTGCAATCAGCCACCTGGCAGCTCCCTGCCCTAGCCCTTAAAGTGACAGGCACCAAAGGTGTTCTGTAATACATCCCGCACCCCACTATTCTCTCCACCACTACTGTGGTCCACTACCCTGTGCCATCAGAGGGTGAAAGAAAAAAGAAAAAGAGGGAACAAAAAGGAAAAAGGTAAGGGAGAGAAACAAATTTTTAGTTAAAAACCAGAAACATCCTTGCAGGGTTTTTTTCTGAAATGAAAACTTAAATCATTCTGAAAAAAATGACTGTTATAACCAGCTCTATTTAAAGCCCATGCATAGAGAGAACAAATCACTAATAGTTTTACAGTTGCAGTTGAAAAAGGGAAAGGTTAGAATAGTTTTTCACTAAAAGGATTATCTGTAATGGATCTCAGACAGATCATCCCCCCCACTATCCATTTAGATACATTTTTTAAAAATGTGTGTGACAAGAGCATTGCTCATTCAAACAAGCTTCAAAATATGAGACCAACTGCCTTAATCTGCTCACAATAGGCAACTCAGTTCACAGTGCCATAAATACTACTTCAGGCTTAATTCCATGTTTAATGGCACCATTTGCAAAGCTTCACAAGCAAGATCAGCTCCCAGACTACTGCACCTGGCAGCACAGTTTGGGAAGCTGATGAGCAGCCAACAGTGGCAAAAAAATCAGGTTAGGGACTATTTAGAAAAGCTGAATGTACACAAGTCCCTGGGGACCAGATGAGATGCAACCAAGGGGGCTGAGGGAGTTGGCTCATGTGATTTGAGGCACTGGTCATCGTCTTTGAAAACTCATGGTGACTGAAAGAGGTCCTGGATGACTGAAAAAGAGCACATATAGTGCCCATCTTTAAGAAAGGGAAGAAGGAGGATTCAGGGAACTACAGACAAGTAAGCCTCACCTGAGCTCCTGGAAAAATCATGAAGCAGGTCCTCAAGGAATCCATAACCCCTTGGAGAAGAAGAAGGTGCTTAGAATCGGCATGGATTCACCAAGGGCAGGTCATGCTTGACCAGCCTGATTGCCTTCTATGATGAAATTTGCAGATTCATAGACTGACTCTATGGATGTGGGGAAAGCAGTGGATGTGACATACATTGACTTTAACAAGACTTACGATATGGTCTCCCATAACATTCTCACAAGCAAGCTAAGGAAGTAGGGGTTGGATGAATGGACTGTAAGTTGGATAGAAAACTGGCTGGATCATCAGACTCAGGGGGTAGTGGTCAATGGCTTGATGTCTAGTTGGTAGCTAGTAGCAAGTGGAGTGCCCTAGGAGTCAGTCCGGGGGCCAGTTTTGTTCAATATCTTCATCAATGACCTGGAAGAGGGGATGGAGTGCACCCTCAGCAAGTTTGCAAATGACACCATGCTGGTGGGAGTAGTGGATATGCTAGGATAGCTAGGGGGCAGGGCTAGGATTCAGGAGACCTTGACAAATTGGAGGATTAGACCAAAAGAAATCTCATGAGGTCCAATAAGAAAAAATGCGGAGTCCTCCAATTAGGACGGAACAGTCCCATGCACTGGTACAGGCTGGGGACTGACCGGCTAAGCAGCAGCTCTGCAGAAAAGGACCTCTGGGTTACAGTGGATTAGGTAGGCCAAATATGAACCAACAGTGTGCCCTTGTTGTGAAGAAGACTAATGGCATACTGAGCTGCATTGGTAGGAGTGTTGCCAGATTAAGGGAAGTGATTCTTCCCCTCTGCTCAACTCTGGTAAGGCTATATCTGGAGTACTGTGTCCAGTTTTGGGCCCCTCACTTTAGAAAGGGTGTAGATAAATTGGAGAGTCCATCAGAGGGCAACAAAAATGGTAGGAGGCTAGGACACATGACTTCTGAGGGGAGGTTGAGGGAAATGGGCTTAATTAGTCTAGAGAAAAGAAGACAGAGAGGGGATTTAATAGCAGCTTTAAACTACTTGATAAGTGGTTCTAAACAGGATGGAGCTAGACTGTTCTCAGTGGCTGCAGATGAAAGAACAAGGGGCAACAGTCTCAAGTTGCAGCAAGGAAAGTTTAGGTTAGATATTAGGAAGAATTTTCTCACTGGGAGGGTAGTAAAGCACTGAATCAAGTTACCAAGAGAGGTGGTGGAATCTCCATATTTGGCAAGGAAGGACTTTGAGATGTCATAGAGTATAGTTGCCTTATTCTCTCAGGTTCCTTTGAAAATCCCAGCTGATGAGATCAGAAGTAGGAATAAGAGCGCATGGAACAAATAATGACCCAGGCAGACAATGCCCTGGCTGGGATGATCTAGTTGGGGCTGGTCCTGTTTTGAGCAGGGGGTTGGACTAGACGACCTCCTGAGGTCCCTTCCAGCCCTCATTTTCTATGATTCTATGATTCAGAGCCATAACATGGAGCAAAAATTATTGGAGCATTGGTATGTATACATATTATATATTAATATTAATTTCCACAAGCATGTTCAATACACTTTAGAAAGCCTGAGAAGCCCATATCCTTATCCTTAGCAAAGACTGTCCACTCATAACAATAAACATTCAGACAAATCCAGAAAAGTGAATAGAAGTCACTACACTGATTTTAGTCGACTGTGGATCAGACTCAAATAAAGGAAGTTACTATCCTGTAGGTTTTCTACATTTAGCTAACTTCAAAACAGAAGCAGAAAGTTGCTCCTGATGTCTATTACAAAGCAGTCAGTGCACATGAGAAAATAAGCACTTATAAAATTATACGATTCTGTGTTACAGACCTAGTCTGGCACATTCTCTCTCCTTATGCAAGGGAAAAGGCTAGCATTTTGAACAGGACAAGGTCTTTGAGATGTCATGGGTTTTAGGTACCTAATTCCCCCAGGCTCCTTTTGAAAATCCCAGCTGATGATATCAGAAGGAGGAAAAAAGAGCACATGGAAAAATAGCTTTAGAACATTAGTAGTAGCAAACAAATGAGACCCTGTAGTCAGTATTCAGCTAAAGGGTGTCTGAGTGTAGTCCCACTCTGCCTGGGTATATTTTAGCTTGTGTATGCTTTAAAACAGCTGTCTCAAGCATTTCTGAACCAACTGGGAAATTGTGTTGTTTTTCTTGACTACCAGTGGAACCCTTATGCCAGCAACACACCAGCACCCGTTACTCCCTTCTAAGCTGCAATCCTAGTATTGTCAAGGGACCTCGGTCAGTACAGTAATTTACCAACGTGGTTGGGACATGGCTTGGTCTTGCATTGCTGTAAAAAATGTTTTACTACTGTATGTCCTGGTACTGTGCCACAGCACTAGAGTTTAGCATGGCTTTGCTTAGAAAATGCTACAAAACCATCCATAGCTTTTCTACATTGCAAAACTAAATCATGTGGGGGAAAAAGACTGCATACCTTGTAAAAGTTACAGTATATAGGACATAGAGTCTTACCCTTTACTCTCCACTAAAGAGCAGCATTATCATTCATTCTACAATTAGCAGCTTTGTTAAAAACTACACCGTCTTCCTAAAATTGGAGCCAGATCCTAGTGCCTGCTCCTTCCCTTTTGCATAACCCTAAGGGCCTTCTTACATGTTACACTATGGGCTACACACATGTTGATTGATGCTAGTGCTATCTCAAGTTTGGAGTAGTTACACATTCAGGCCAGCAGGGTACTGGAGGACTGAAAAATAATTCCCTGCATTGCCCAGCTGCTGCTCTTCTCTGGGCTGAGCAGACCCAGAGAGCAGCAACAGCAGCAATGAGGACCAGGCACACAGGTTAACCCTTCCCTGTCTGTTCTACTGGGCAGACAGCCATGGCAGCCAAAAGTTAGCCAGGGGTGGGGGGATGGAGGAGGATGGGACACAGTAGGCAGGGATCTGGAGTGATGAGAAGGGTAGGAGGCCTAATCCAGCAAGTGGGGGGGGAGGTGGGTTGTTTACACTAAGGTGTCACCTAGAGCACCATTTTTCAACCCATGGGTTGCAACCCAAAAGTGAGTCGCAAGAATATATGAAAAGGTCACAAACAAACTTTAAAAATGGAATTTCCTTTGAAGAAGAAAAATGTGGGAAACCATCCATTTCCCTTTGCAGGCTAGCAGAGTTCTAGCCTGCAAGGGGCTGTTTTGGGCTGGGGGGAGTGGGAGAAGGGCAATCAGGCAGAGGGCACCATGTGCATATACACACACACAGCTGCACATAGTAGCCAGGCAGCATGGAGAGCATCTCCCACAGGTAAGTCTACGGGGGCGGGCACAGATGATGCACTGGGCTGTCAGAGGGGCACAGGCAATGCTGCTCACCACCCTACCTCCCCTCTGGAGTAGAACTGTAGCCTGAGGGAAGTGGCAGTGGCAGCTGGGCCATGGAGGTGGGGTAGAGCTGTGACCTGGCATGCAAGTGGCTGGCAGCAGGAAGAGATGAGGGCAGCATGCCCCTCTCCCTGCCCCCCCCCCACCCCCAATCATCCGTTATTCTTCATCAGGGATCCAGGTTTTCCATTTCCCATGGAAAAGTGTAGATTTTTCCTTTGAACTGAGAAAAACACGGACTTTTTTTCATTTTAACAGAGAAATGTGGAATTTTCCACTCTTGCAAAGAACAGTCTGCAGGCTGGCAGAGTTCCAGCCTGCAAGGGGGTGGGGGGAGCAGGAGAAGGGTGGTCAGGCAGGGGTTGCCATGTGCATGTGCCTGCTCATATATGCTGTGTTCACCAGGCAGCCTGGAGAGCAGCTTCCAGAGGTAAGTCTAGTGGAGGGGAGCAGGGATTGAAGCCCCCATAGAGAGGGAGGGAGGAAGTTGGGTAGGGCTGGGGCTGCTGTCTAGCTGGGGCAGTGCGTGGGAGTTGAGACCCAGGGACAGAATATGCTGCCGCAGGGCCTAAGTGGGGAGTGAGATGGCGCTTAAGGTGGGTCGTCCAGGGCAGGATAGGATGGACCTGGCTCACTACCACTGCACACACTCCCAGGGAGGCATGGGAGTCACGTGACCCCCAGATTTGTGTGTGGGACAGATGCAGGCTGCCCACTGTGGACTCAGGCTCCCTGTCCTGCTGCCCTCTCCTTGGGGCTTCCATAGCCCAGTGGGCAGAACGCGGCATGGCAGGGCAGAGAAGGGCTGGATGGGGAGCTCCTTGCCATTGCATGCCCTGTGCTGCCCTGGCAAAGCACCCACTGCCCACGTGGTGGCAGCAGGCATGGCAGTGAGGGGTTTTGCCCCTTGCTGCTGCCAGGCATGAAGGGGGCACCTTGGAAGTGCAGTGCAAAACTCCCAGTGGTGGCACCAAGCTTCTCTGCCCAGCCCTGATCTGTCCTGTGGTGCTGGGTCCTACCCACTGGGTTGTGGAGGCCCCAGGGGGAAGGCAGCAGGGCAGGGAGCCTGGTACAAAACCAGTGGCCTAGAGTGGCTACTAGGGCTGTGTGAAGCTTTGGTCCCTGATTTGATTCGGTGATTAGGCCCAATACGGTGGCCGAATCAAATCAGGAGACTCTTTAATCTCTCTGAATCAAATCAGAACCCTCCTAATTGATTCTGAGAGATTCAGAAAGATTCAGTGATTTGGACATAGACACAGCTTTAAATGTGTTTTCTACATACCTCTAGGTAGCAGGGGCTTGTGAATGCTGCGGTGCTGGGGCATATGGAGTGTCCCACAGAAGCACGGGGGGCTCCGCAGCGCACTCAGCAGCAGACTCAGAAGTGGACCAGAAACACTTTCAGTCCACTTCTGGGTCTGCCAGGGAGCGAATGGGGGGCCCCCCCTGAGGCCCACCGGCTTGGCAAGTGGTGCCTCCTGGGTCTGGAGGGAGCACCCAGGGTCCCCCTGCAGCTGATCACTGAGCAGGGGAGTGGTGGGGGCGGGATGGTTTCCTCAAGCTTGCTCCCTGGCAGACCTGGAAGTGGACTGGAAATACTTCCGGTCCACTTCTGGGTTCGCTGCCAAGCATGTGGAGGGCCGCCCCCTGCCCCTCCTGTGGGATGCTCCATCCGCCCCAGCATCGCATCATTCACAAGCCGCACTAGTACTTTGAGGTATGTAGAAAAAACATTTAAAGTTGTGTCTAGGTCCAAATCACTGATTCTCTGAATCAGCATCGAATCTTCATATTTGGATTTGACCAAATCAAATCATGGACAGTGATCTGAATCAACAAATTGAATCACTATCCCCAATTTGAGCCAAATCCAAATCCAATAGGGCCTGTTTTGCACACCACCAGTGGCTACACCTTAGTATAACACGAGCCAAGTAGGTAGATCAGAGATAATCCTGCCCTGGAGTGAGGTAACTTTGAGACACCCAAGGAGTGCTTAAAACCAGTTTCAGGTGTTAATGTGCGGACAAGCCAGGGACTAAGAGCTCCAGGAGCCACCCAAAATTACCATGTAACTGGGTCCTAAACTGTCTCCTTACTGCTTCTGTGCTTCTAAACAGCCTTTTTCAGATCCTGTAGATAATTCAAAGGCATTGCAAGCAAATTCATGCCACCTGTTCTTGGCACTCTGGTGTGACTAGGATGCATTATATTTTAGGCCTGCAGAATAGCTCCTGAGGAACCATTCCAGCTGAAGCAAATTCAGTAGCAGTGCTAGCCCCCAACTTGTCTTTTAGACTGGGGGAGGGAGTGCAAGGTGGTAAAGCAGAAAGGTAACTATCCTTCCCACACAGGTGTGACAGGCATATCTCAAGAATACCTGAGAGGATGTCTGGAGATGTAGCACAGCTCTGTTTACTTATTTATTTTTAGCCATGGGAAGTAAGTGCAGAGAAAGCATAGTGCCCAGCAGGGATTTGTTCACTAAATGTGTACACAGGGAAAACATGCCCACAAAGAGAGCAATCAAAACATTTTTAGAGCCACTTGGTTTCTATCATCAAGGTGATAAAAGGTTATTTCCCAGAGCTATCAAGAAGCTACAGTTTCTCCCCTCACTCTGTTTTTTAGGGCACTGCAGGCTGTTGGAGTGAAACTTAAAATATTTAATAACACTTTAGAAGCAGCAGGTCTGCTGTGTTCTCAGGTTTAGCTGCAGCTTTAAATATTTTAAAGCTACTGCAGTCAAAAGACCTGCATTTCTTCAATCTGTCCAGTGCTTTGGGGCATCTCTCAAGCCCTTCCTTATGTAGCTATAGTTTTAAAATCCTTTCCACAAACATTCATCTGGACAATGGTTTGCAACTAATTTAGGTGCAATGCAGTACCCTGCCACTTTAAACACACCACACTTTTTTTGATAAATTAAAAATATTTTCTTACTTAACTCTGCCCTATTTTTACTCTGCTGGAACTTGCAAAACAACTCATGACCTCAAACTTCAAAAAAGTTATCCATATAAAAAGAAGAGGCAAAATTAATCAGCAGTTTTTAAAAGACTAGCAAGCAGGCAGCTCTGGGTTCCTGGTCTTATAACAGCAAGAGTATAAAGCTGAAGAGAATATTTTAAGATCAACATCTTCCTGCATTTTTTATCTAATGGTATAAACCCTTAAATCAACATCTTGCAGCAAAGGAGATAATCAGAGGAGGAGACAAATGCAGGGTTTCAACTTAGATCACTGCAACAGCAACTGCACATTTAGTGATGGCAAGTAATTTATAGAGTACAGTTTCACACAATTAAGCAGTGAATGAGACCAAGGCTGCAGAAGCTGCATGTTTAATTAAATGTTTCAGCAAAAATACTATCAGACATTATATATATAAAAATATTCTCTTAATGTACTCACTGTACAGCAAGGCATGGGTGTTGTGTTAGTCTCAGAATAATTCCTTTACAGCCTTAGGCACAGCAACCTTCTTTTCATTCTCATCTCGGGCAAGCCAGTATTACTGGAAGGTAGCCAGACAAGATCTGATTCATCAGCCAATAAAATTGTCTAAAGCTGCCATTCCACAAGAGACCATTCCTCTATCTGCTGCGGACTCAGCCATCAGCCAATAAAGAAGGAAATCAGCATCAGAGTGCAGGAAAACATTGCACGGTGCAAAGGTGTTACTCTCAATAATTCACCCTCTCTTTGCCTCTACTCCTGCACAGCATCAGGCTGCATGGGAAACAACTTACACTTAACCTGCCTGGTTAAAATTGAGGTAGAGCTATTCTGAACACTGGCAAGGATAAAGAAATCTGTCAGTCAACAGATGTTTCATGTGCTGATCATGGGAAAGGCAAGACAGCAGGCTCTAGAGCCGTGAGTCAGTGACACCATTTGACATAGATCAGCCATAGCTTTAGGGGCTACGTATTAAGAATTATCTCTCACACCCTATAATTTTTTGGATGGGTTCTCCAAGGTGGGCATTGTCTACATGCCACTGAAATCTCTGCTCCCATCTAACTTTCTGCACTTCTTTTCATTTTTGGAGGTCTTGCCTTGTGTAGTGCTCTTTTGTACCACTGAGAGGAAAGACAGTGGCTTAGCAGCCTCTGAAAGCTGTCTGAGCATTTTGCTTGTGTGTCTGTGGTACTGTAAGCCGAAATGCACTACCCAGGAATTGCTCTGTAGATCTGAACACGCAATGCAAAAGGAAGAGCCTGAGTCCCAACAGCCACCAGATTCACTGTGCCACATTATTGGGAAAGGAGAGGTGTGGATCTGCAGAGGAAATTAATTCCCAACATTTTTCTCCTCAGAGAACTGCCTCTGGACATTCCCAGCCCATGAGAATAATCATAGCAGCAAACATCGAAGAGAACAGGGAAGGTACTCTTTGAATAACCAGGGGAAAGAGAAGTGGTCTCCAAGGTGCAACTCTGGAGTACTAAATAGTATAATCTGGGCCTCCCTGCTTTATGGAAGAGGTCCCCTGTGACTTCTGATCTCTGGCTGCAAACTCTATGGGAACAGCAATATGTCACAGTGTGTCAAAGTTTTGTGAAACTGGCCCTTGGGGTTGATTCAAACACTACACGGAGCCTGGGGTCTGGCTTTCCCTAAGAAAAATGTGATCGTTTTAACATTAGCTAATATGAAAAAAAATCTAAAACAATTTTTCAGCTTTCACATATGTAAGGTGGTCCAGCCAAACCCTAAGCTAATTCTAATTAGCCATCCCAGTGTAAAATCCTAGGGGAGACAAAGCACTGTAGTACTTAATGCAGCTGGTCAAGGAGAACCACAAAGCAGGGAGGGGTATAGCATTGACTTCAAGTTCCAAAACCAAATTTTCCATCTATTTAGTTGGTCTAATAAAAGATACCACATCTACCCTTGTCTGCAAACATCACTTGACAGTTCCTAACTTGAAATAGTTATGTCTTTGGCCAAAATTCACATTTTAATCTATTAAGACAGCCTTAGTTTTCCTCCTCAGGTAAACCTGGACCTGTTAACACATGACAACTGTACATTGCCTATCCTGAGGTAAGATTGTTCTTGCATGTTAGTTACTTTGTGATAATATGCAGAAAAAAAAATTCCACAAAGTATGTTTTGGGAGGATTTAATAAGCAACCTTTGAGTACCTTGAAGGGTGCTTCCAAAGAGGATGGAGCTAGACTGTTTATCAGTGGTGCCAAAAAACAGAACAAGGAGCAATGGTCTCATGTTGCAGCAAGGGAAGTTTCAGTTGGATATTAGGAAAAGCTCTCTCACAAGGAGGGTAGTAAAGCACTCGATCAAGTACTTAGAGAGGCTGTGAATCTCCATCCTTGGAGGTTTTTAAGACCCAGGTAGACAAAATCTTTGCTGAAATGTCTAGTTGGGGCTGGTCCTGCTTTGGGCAGGGGGTTGGACTAGATGGCTTCCAGAGGTCCCTTCCAACCCTAATTTTGTATGAGTCTATGATTTTATTGAATATACTGTCAAGACACTCAAAAAGGCTATGTTTTGTCTTATGAATCTGAGAAAGATGTACATTTAATTTAAAATTACTACAAGACTAATGAAACATCTTTTGATTATTTTCCACCTAGTTTGTTGTGGTTCTTAATATATATTATACAACACATTAATATACATCCCAATAAAGTTATACTTGTTTTTGCTTCAATCTTAAACAAAATAATATAGCCCTAGCCTATTAGTAAAGCTTCCAGTTTCTAACTGGAGGAATATATGTACTGTGTACTGTGATGATGCGCCACAGCATCTACACCCCGCTCTTCAATATCCTAGATCTTCATGCATATCCAGCTGATGATGAAGGCAAGTAATGAACTTCTTATTTTAGGTTCTTTTAAACTATGCCTATGTGCCTAGAATTTATCATCTGAACTCCGAGTGCTAAATAAGGTAAGCATTGTGGGATAAAATCTTAGCTGTGTGAATTGATGTAACCCCATTCAAGTCAATGCTAATTTACTCCAGCTGAAGATCTGGGTTTGTCTTTCTACTTGGAAAGCTTAGGGTTTAGTTGAATGCTGAATATATACATAAGGTTTATCAGCACCAGTACTTTGTCAGGAGTACAGCCTGGCCTGAAGAAGGTGATACAATGGTTGTGTTCTCAGTAAATAGGCCTTATTTACAATTTATTAGGAAAGCTAAAATAGACAATAAGGAACAGCTGCTTTAAATGAAAAGGGTTGCTAAAGGATGACTGAGAAACTTAACACATTCTTTGCATCTGTCTTCATTGCGGAAGATGTTAGGGAGATTCCCTCACCAGATCTACTCCTCTCTAGTGACAACTCACTGGAGCTGACCCAAATTGAGGTTTCAGTAGATGTGGTCGTAGAGAAAACTGATGAAGTAAACAGTAGCAAATCACCAAGATCTCATGGCATTCATCCTAGGGTCATGAAGGATCTCTGATCAGAAACTGCTGAACTCCTGACTATAGGATACAATCTATCACTAAAAACAGTCTTTATACTAGAGGACTGGAGGGTTGCCAGTATGACTCCCATATTGTAAAAAGGCTCTAAAGGGGGTGTAGGGAACTACAGGCTGGAGAGTCTAACTTCTGTTCCTGGAAAACTGGTACAAAAAATCATTTAAAAAACTGTTCAGCATATGGATGAACATGACTCACTGGGGGGAATCAACATGGCTTTGTTAAAGGATAATTATGCCTCACCTGCCTACTAAAGTTCTTTGAAAGTGTCAATAAGCAGATCAGGGTGATTCAGTTGACATATCTGAACTTCAAAAGCCTTTGACAAAATCCCCCATTTTAACAAAATTATATAGGCATGGGATTATATGGGATTACAGAGAAGGTCCACTAGTGGATTAGAAATTGTCTTGAAGATAGCAAACAAAGTGAGTATAAATGGTCAGTTTTAGGGATGGGAAGAAGTAAATAGCAGAGTCTCCCAGGGATCTGTTTTGGGACCAGTGCTGTTTAAATGACCTAGAAAAGGAGTTGAGTAGTGAGTTGACTAAATTTGCAGATGACACAAAATGATTCAAAGCGGTAAAAGCCAATGCAGACTGTAAGGAACTAGAGAAGGATCTAGTACTATTAATCAAATGGAGAACTAAATGGCAGATGGAAGTCAATGTAGATAAGCACCAAGTGATGTATGTAGGCAAAAAACCCCCTCAAGCTATACTTATACTATGATGGGCTCTACATTAGCAGTTACGGGAAAGACCTCTGGGAGTCGCTGTGGACAGTTCACTGAGAACACCGGCGCAGTGCTTAGGAACCATCAGAAAGGCAAACAAAATGTTAGCAATTATTAAGAAGGGAATTGTAAACAAAATGGAAAGTATAATTATGTCCCTTTATAAAGCTATGGTGCATCCACACCTTGAATATTGTGCCCAGTTTTTGTCCCCACACCTCAAAAAGGACATTGGAGAACTAGAGAAGTTATATGGAAGGGCCTCAAGGAGAATTAGTGATGTGGAGGGACTTCCATATAAAGAGAGACTAAAAAGGCTAGGTTTACTCATCTTAGAAAAGAGATGCTTGAGGTGAGGACATGATAAGGGTTTGCAAAATACTAAATGGTGAAGAGAAAGTAAGTAGGGGTTTACTATTTACTCTCTCACACATTTACTACCTTTCTGTCTCTTACTATCTCTCTCATCCTGGCCAGAAAGATTAATAGAGTCTGCTAGAGTGTGGTAATTACTGCACTTCAGCCAGCCTCTGCCCCTCCTGTATCAGTATTCCTCTGCTTCAGAATGGTGGGGGTGCTTTAACTGAAGCTCATTTGATGAGCTATAGATAAAGTGCCCCCACCACCATTTTGAAGCATAGGCATTCTTATACACAAGATGCTGCCGGCTACTTAAATTAGAGCAGCTCTTGGAGGTCCGTCCCACACCTCCGGAGCATGTGTAAAAATGTCTCCAGTGCCCATCTCTGGAGACTGGCCAGGAGCTCCAGGGGCACAGGCAGGATGTTGAAATGTTGCCAGAGCATGGACAGGACCAGTTGATTAATGACAAGTGTCCACCTTCAAAGGGAGAGATAATGAAGCAGGCCAGCCCATTCCTGCAGCTGCTCAGACACCCTGACCCCTAGCTGGTGCCATTTCTCCAGCAGGGACGGGGGACAAGTAGACCCCCAGGTAGAGCAGCAAGCCCACATTCCACTGGATGTTTTAAAGGACAGGTGGGAGCGATCCCACCTGTCACCCACCATCAGCTCTTGACCCAGCTGAACCAGGCAGAGGAGCCCACTGAGTAGATGGATTGGCAGGCCTCTACCTCCTGTGCCAGGTCACACAGGTCCTGGATGGAAAGGAGCATGCTGACAGGACCACTCTCATGGCCAGTTCCCCAAGCACCAGCCTCTGCTTCCCACTTGCACAGAAAGCAGAGGAGGGCCTGAGCTGTTTCTGGGCCTTCCACTTTACATGGGTGGTAGAAGGCTACCAAAAGGAAACCAGCACCCACGTAGCCATGGGATGGTCCACGGGTGGATCAGCTCTGGGGGAGGGGGTGGCATGGGACTGGACGTGGTGGTGATAGGGGCAAGGGTAGGGGCGTCCCCTTTTATGCCATCTTCTGCCTGCTTCCCCCTGCCCTGGGACCCCACTGATGGTTGAAGCATGGGGCCCCTTGAGCTTGCAGGGGAGTTGGGTGCAACTGTTGGGTCACCCTTATCTTCAGTGGGGACTTGCACAGGTGCCCCAATCAGCACAGGTCCCCACCTTTATAATACAGCATAGTAAAAGACCCTTGGAAGGGGACCCCAAAGGTCTATGTTACCTGTACCTCAGATTATTCATATTTAAGAGGATTTTTAATAGTCAGCATGAGATGCTCAGCTGGCATGTTACTTATTTCACTAAAATCAATGGAGCTATACAACTTCACCCTAGTTCAGGATAAAGCCGTTCATTATTTTATCACCTTGCATTATTTGCGTTTCCTTCAGCCAGGTCAATGAAATGCATTTATAATTAGTGTCATATTTATAGTCAGCCTGGTGCTCGAGCACCAAGCTGTTGGTGCCTTAGCAGTGCTGCAGTTTTTGGATTGCCAATGCTGAGAATATGGAGTATCCCACTCCTTTAAGAGACCCAGTAGTGCCTAAACTAAGCAACAGCCCACAACAGAGGTCCAAGAGTGTTGCAGGCATTCTGGACTGCTGAACAAGTTGCAATCAAGTTCTGCTTGTTGGCATCTCCTGGGCTTTGCCTCTGCATAAACAATCACTGCCCAAAGAAGACACCTGCATCATCTCAAGAGGCATCTTTCTTTGTTATAAGGTCTTTCCATGGTAGTTTAGGAAACTCAGAACTTGAGCCTGCATGACCTAAGAGCAGCCTGCTCCTTGAAGCACCAAGGGGTCATAAGTCCTGAGCCCTGTCCTTTGCCTCTTAGGGGCTGAATAGAGTTGCTATGTTTGTACACCTTCTTATAAATTCTGTTAATGAACAACTACCTCTAATTAAGGAAAGAGCTCTTCAGTGTTCTGTCATTGCAAGACAGGTTATCAAACTTCCCCATATTCAGATTCCCCTTGCCAACCACTGGGGTTAGGTTCCTGAAAGTTCCCATGGTTGACAAAACCTTGGTTGGCAAGACAAAAGGCTTATGGGAAAAATGGCAGGTGGGGGGCTGATGCGCGGCCATGGAAAACTGGTTACTCAAAACTGTATACCATGGTAGCCAAATGATATATAGAATATTAAGCAGATACTCAAAACCATAGTTGGCAAAACCATGGTTGGTGAGGGAAACCTGTATTTGACTTTACCCATCAGATTTAACAGCTGAGTCAGTGAATTGCAAGGGGGTCCCCATGGCTTCTCAGCTGGCATGTCTGAGGTGTATAGTTGCCATTTTGGCCCATTTACAGGGCATTTGTATGAGACCGCAGAGCAGAAGAAACAGAAATGGATCTGATTCTGCTTCACTGAAATTTGCAGGACACGATGGCCCTGCCTGAGATTCAGATAGGTAAGAAAGACAATGGGTGGGAAGGAAACAGTGACTTGGGGAAGGTCATACAAAACACAAGAATTCTTCTGGATGATGTCTTTGATTGGACATTCTGGCTCCATTTCTCTCTTAGGTTGTGAATTTTCCATTGTAAGTGGCAAATTTTGGTATCTTCCATATTGTGGTAGCATTAAGGTGATATTGCCATGATGATTCAGGACAGCGGTGCTCAGCCTCCAGCCCATGGGCTAGATACAGCCTATGGAGCTCCCTACAGGTTGGGAATTTTGGTGGTGGGGTACCAGTGGCAATATCACCATCTTCCCCTGCTTCCAGATTTTCCCTCCCCCTGCTACTGCAGAGCCCGACTGGGGCTGGGCCATGCTATCTCCCCACTCTGTTGGAGTCAAGCCATGCTCCTCCTTGGAGGGACAGGCTGGAGCTGGGCCATGCACCCTTTCCCCATCCCTGCTGTGGGGTCAAGCTACACCCCCTTTCCCCCCTGCAGGACAGGGGGTTGGGGCCAGGCCACATTCCCTTCCTCCCCAACCCCAGCAGAACAGGTTGTAGCCAGGTCCCCTTACCGCCCTGCAAGGTCAGGTTGGAGCTGAGCCATGCACCCTTCCTCCTCCCCACCACAGAACCAGGCAACACCCCCCCCCCTCCCTTCTCCTCCCCTCTATGTGGCTGAATGGGCCACCTGCCACCGGTGCCTTGGGTGCCAGAGCAGGACCACCAGCCAGATCCAGCCCACAGATTAACCTGGCACTGCCCATCTGGCCTGCTGGGCAAAAAGGTTGGGCACCATTGGTCCAGGACATATACAAAAGGCAAGTATTCTTGGGGGTGAACCATCACACAGTGAAGTTAACTCTTTTGATTTCCACTCCAGAGATCTATCTGTTTAGTTTTGTCACCTTGCCCACTTCTATACCTCTGTCTCTGTTTCTACTCATTTGTCCCTCTGAAAGGCCCTGAAGCATAATGAGTTGCCCTGTAGAAAGGTGTGTCCATAGCGATTTCTCAGAACTAGCCATTACTCCCTGAAAGGAGAACTCTGTTGCTGCAGGATGCAGTCTGGCTCATTACAAACCTCCCTGTTCCTTAGGTTGATATATTTTATAGCAGTCAGGCTGTTTCAAAGGCAAAGCCTTCCAAGCTACAAACAGACAGCAAATGTATATCACAATAATAGGCCAGACCCTGAAAAGCACTAAGCATTGTCAGTTCTCACTGACTGTATATCTGTGATTATACAAGACCTCTTAGGATTGGTCCCTAAAACATTCATTCAGTCAGCTAGACTGAGCTGTTAACAGAGCCAAATGGGAAGTATTATGCAGTTAACTTTTTCCAAAAATAGATATTCATCACTATACTAGAAACAGGAAACACATATGAACTTTCTCTTACCCATTTGTATGTTTGCGTGATAGAGTAGTAGCCAAAAATGCACTGAGAACTGTTATGAGGTAGTGTTTAGTTTATCCCTACTCACCTACTTGCAAAACATAGCTGTAGATTTTAAAGATGGTGGCAGTTAGCGTTTTCTGGTCTTCTTTCTATACGTATTCGAGGTGTCCTTGTTTCTAATTAACTTGTAAGACAGCACGTCACTTAGAAATATTCCTTTTCTCAGTTACATTCCTGTGTCCTATTTATTTTTAAAGTGGCAAGGCCCAGGAAAGAAAACTGCCTGAATTAGAAAGCTGGTGGGCTGCTTTATTCTTGCCATTGGACACTAGGGCTTTTTGGTTTAGGATTTTGGAAATGATATCACCACTAGCCATGCAGATTACAACTGCTTTCAAGAAACAAAGCTTTACAAACACTCTCTGAGGTAACTGATCATCTTTTGACTTGTCCAGAAGTCTATGAAAAGTACTTGTAGCCTGCAGTGCCATGTTATATGAGCACCACATTATTTTTAGCGTATTTCTCTTTGCAACATCCTTGGCTGGTAGGGTAGCACTACTGTCTCCCATTTTACAGATGAAGCACCAAGAGACTGAGGGTATAGACCAGAAGTGAGCAAAGACCAGCTCACATCAGGCCTGTGGCAGACTCCATTTCCCAGCAGCTCCTGTGACAGTGGCTTCTGGCTGCTTCTGCTGCCAAACGTAGCTCCACTGCCCAGGAACTCCAGCTCACTTGCTCTGCGCCCACCGCCAGGGGCAGGACCAGCATGGGCAGAGTGCACAACTGGGCAGCTAGGATGGAGTCATGGTCAGAAGCAAAATGGTTGGCTGGGGCCAGAGAGATCTCAGGACCTTCAGCAATAACAGCACAGAGCATGGCCAGGGAAGAGCCAGTCTGCTTCCCACAAACCCCTGCAATGGGTGAAATTTCCATGGGCAGGGGTATGCAAGGAGTGTATTGTGGCTCTGGCCCAGCCCTGCCCTTTGCTGTCACTGCCACAAGATTGCAGCCCTGGCCTCGGACCAGCTCCCCACCCAGCTGCATGCTCTGCCCATGCTGCTCCTGGTCAGTCTTCAGGGAGACCATGGGAACACAGGGCTATGACAGCATGGGGCCAGGCTTGGCTGGGGCAAAGCTGTAGTTCTGCAGCCCCACAGTGTCATGGCCCTGCAGCTCCATGGAGACCAGCCAGGAGCTGTGCAGGCAGAGGCTGCTGGGAACTGGAGTCCAGCCAGCTGCTGGATCTACCATTGTGCCCATCCCTGCTACAGACAGATGCAACAATGATGCCACTATAAATTCTTATGTCAGCATATAGACAAGCCTCGCTTAACGCTGTTTTGCTTAGCACTATTTTGCTATAACACTCATTTTAAATTGATACTCGATTTCACTTAGTGCTCAGCAAATTCCGTTATAATGCTCGTGGTCGCCACCTTGGATCATCAGATTCTTTTAGTTTTGCTTAACGCTTGTTTAGCTTATTTCTCAGTTTTTCAGGAACCAATTAAGAGCACTAAGCGGGAGTTGTTTATACACCTATAGAGTAAGCTACAGCTCTTTACTGTAGCCATGAATAAAACCGGATTAAAGTTACAGCAGCTTGGCTACACTTGTATTATGATAAGAGCATACAGATGTAACAGTTACATTATAACAGCTGTGCACCAGTGCCAACTCCTCCTACCTGCCCTTGTGAAGGGGTTAAAAGTTATGTTTGTCACTGCCTCAGTGACTTGACCAAGGCCATACACAGGGCCTATCAGAGCACAGAACTGAACCCAATCTTCCAAATTGGCACCCTGGCCACTGGGCTGTGGTTTTTCTAAAATCCACAAAAAGCTGGCAATCAAATGAAGCACAGCAATTACAGACACAGAATTAACTCTTGTAGGCACTAAATGGGTAAGCTGTTTTTTGTGTGTGTAAATCTTGTGCCTCGATGCCTAAACCTCAGGAAACTAAATTCTTCCCTTGTGAAGTCATGTGCACAGATGAGAAGGGCATCACTTTTCACCTACTTCACATGGGTACAAATGACAACACAAGATGTAGGACAATGAACAATTTAGATTTATCTATTCTAGTGATTAACAGTCAAAAGAATCCAGTGTGGCATGGATAGGACAAGGTGGCATCTTAGAGACTGACTGGTTCAGAGAAGCATACGCTTTTGGAGGTGACAGCCTAATTCATCAGATGTTATGGCTCAGATGCTACTGACTTTAGACTAATATGACTAACTACATCTTTCTACTGAAAGAACTGGACGTGTTATATATAGTTTAATGCACACTGGAGTTTTGCAAGGCAGATATTCCAACAGATGTTGGTTAATTCTGGGGAACCATTCTGTGACAGCATCATTTTCTTTTGCTATATATCTAGTAAATTTGCTATACTGAAATCAAATTCCTTTTCTCCTGGCTTAGCATTCACAATTCTAGAATGATATTCCATTGTCTCCAGAAATAGCCAATAGACCCCCTGCTTAAAGTGCTGAAATGTGCTTCCATCATGGCATTAAAAACCCAGTACTACAGCAGAAAGGTGCAGTGTATGAAGAGCACAAGGGAAAGGAAATTTCATGCAAATTATCTGTACAACTGGAGCAAGTTGGAGAACTTCTGGTCAGTACTGTAATATGGTTAGAAGTCTGGTACCTGTGGCGTTTATGCTCTGAGAAGAATAGGATGAGCAAACTGGGGGTGGACTGGCCAAGGCTACCAGAAAAAGCGCGGGACAAGAATTTCAAATATCCCTGGCATGGTTTACCCAGAAGTGGTGGGAAAGGCTCCCATGTTTTCTTTTCCCAACCTTGGCTATTTTCAAGAAGCCTAAGTCAAGCTGCAAAAGTGTGGTTAAACAAAAGACCCAAAGCCTGTCTTCTCTAAGTGACTGTAAAACAAACCTTTGCAGACATGACAACTAGCTTGGTCAGCAAAGTAAAAGAAGTAATCAGCATGTCCAGCTACACCAGTAATGAGATCCAATTAAATGAAGCACAAGGCTTTAAATTACATGATCCACATATACTATATTATAGCTTTAGCTTATAAAAACAATTAGATTAACCAAATGTATTAGATTCTATTTGTTATAATAGATATATCTTGTTAAAATTCTTAGAGAATTCTAAAAATAAGGCAGCCTTGTCATAGAAGACTGTAAACTAAGGTGACAACAGCATTTCACAATGGTGAAGGGCAGGAGAGAAGGAATCTGCCACTCCAAAAGAGTGACTTTCACAAAAGCATTAATCTCAGGGAATAGACATCTTACAAGTCCACAAAAGATTTAGCCTAGTCCCAAAAGTTTTACCAAAACAAATACTAAAAAAGCCAAATTGGATTATATTTATTAGATAGAATAAGCCAGCTTTAAATATAGGGTATAGTCTGAAGGGAAATTTAAAAATTTAGCAAATTCAAGAAGACCCGATGCTAATCTGCATGCCACCCTCCTGCCCACTTTGGAGCCTCCCCAAGTGGTATAAGTATGTGTTATCTATGTTTGGCTATCACAGGTAGCCAGATAGACTTTGCAATAGCAGTTTGTTTTTGTGTTTTGGGGTTAGCAATAAAAAGGTGGGCTGTAGACCTATTTCTTGCTTCTTTTATCAGTAGCTAACCTGCATAATTACCGGTAATCCAGGTAACATTTCCTCCCCTCCACTCCTATACAGGTGCTTAAAGTCCTGTCCTAGCCATCAGCATGTACTGCATTGCAGAACGTAGTAGCCAAAACAAGGTACAATTCGTTCATAAAATACATTGGGCAAAGACCTGCAATGAAGAGGTTGCTACAAACCTAGTCCATCAGAGGATACAACTTCATGGCCCCTTCCAGAGTCATTCACTTCCTGAATTAGACTGTCCCTTGAAAAGACATCTGACTATAGGAGCATCAGGATCATATGAAAGTGTTGTAGATCCATTGAAGTGTGTAATTCTCAAGTGAAAGCGTTCCGATTGAATTGTTCATGACAGCTTATGAAAGCTCAGTGACACTGCACTGTCCCGGGATGGGGTCTCCAGAGATGGCCGTAATGCCCCTAGGGCTCCGTGACCATACCAATTTGCCCAATGGGCACCCTTTTCCTCACCTGCCATGACTTGCTGGTAATTATAGTGTAGGGAGGCTGCCCTCAAGTTTATATTTAGACACAGTCCTGATGGACCACGCTGACCCTGTGGGTTTTTGGACCCTTGTTTGGGTCCTGCTCAAAATGGATGCCTCACAGGACACCCTCAGCCTTATGGGCTAAATGCGTGGTTCCAAAACCACCGCTTTACCACACCTCAGGCCTCACAGATATTATACCAATGTCTGCTTGAGCTGAAGCCTCAGCTTAGTCCAGCCTCCATAACTGCACCCCCTGGCACCGGAGCCTGCCATCCCCCTTTGTCTGTGCGCCCCCTGGTGCCAGGGTCTGCCCTCCCCGCTTTGTCTGTGCACCCACACTGGTGCTGGGGTCCCCATGCTGTAGTAGGCCCCCAGTGAGGCCTCCTCCTTTCCCAATAGCCTCAGCCCAATCCACCAGTTTACAACCAGAAACCAAACTGAGCCCCCTGGCTATAACATAATGCAAGCAGTCCAGGGTGTGCTCTATCCTTTTAAAAGGATTAAATCTCTCCCCTAGCACTAAATGCCTTGCAGGCCAGGGTCCCTGGTGAGCCCCTGGAGCCTCTTAATCCTACCAGAGTAGAACAGGCAGTCATACATCTCCACATAGCTTCCTCTAAGAAAGCTTCTTCCCCCTTGGCTGCTGACAGAGAACTGCCCCCTAGTCCCAGCCCTGGGGTTTATATGTGCGCCAGGCCCTGCCTCGTCTGGTCAGCTGACCAGGTGCAGGTGCAGGCTGATTCCCTCATCCCTGCTGCCATAGTAACCTGCACCTGTGGGGGTCCTGCCTGACTGCTAGGGCCCGCTCCCTAGGCAGTTTCTGCCCTTAAAGGAGCAGGCGCCTTAGTGCCCTGCGACACACACCTGAAAGCTGATGAAGCCCGGTACTGTCAAAGTTTACTATTGAATTGGCTTCCTCAAATTATACCGTCTTAAACGTGCTTGTACCACCATTAAACCTTCAATAGCCCTAAAAAAAAAATCGATACCTGTTCACAAGGGGCCAAATCCAAAGCCCACTGAAGTCAGGCAAAAGACTTTAATTGCCTGATGATGGGGCCCTAGGGTGGTTTTTTTGTTTGCTTACTTTTGATTACATATCTGAGAATTTATTAGTCAAATAAACATCCTTTCTATTGGCAGAACTTGAGAATGCCTCTCCAGCATTTACTAGCATCCTGCTTGTGATAGGACTGCCTATTCTTTCCTCGGCCTTTTACAAAACCAATAGCAGTTCCCTGATAAAGTGCCTGAAGTGCATTTATCATTGTCGACAATCTTGAACACTGAATGGGCAGAGGGAGTCAGAAAGAGGTCCATTCTCTGCTGACCAACCAGGGCTGTGAAACCTGTGAGGATGCTCGCCATCCAAGAATTTTTTTTAATAATCAGTGTGTAATAAGAAAAATCATAACACAGGTACACAGAAAGAAGTTTAAGTCACTAAGAAATATTTGAGGAATCTTTGAGAATTTACTTGTAGAATGATTTGCTACTTACATGCATGGCCAAGTCACACTTATTTACATAGTCACCTATGCAGGATGTGGTCCATGGTTAACAAGGGAGACAAAGATGCATCGCAATTGAAGCAGGAGTTTGTTTTGTTTGTGTCAGTGGTTGTAATCAGTTATCTTTAAGAAATGCCTCCTGTTTATGATGTAGCATGAAGATATCTACCGTGGTGAATCCTTACATGGAATCTCAGATGTACGTTGGCCTCCCAGGTAACTCAGGGGACAGCCTTTTTAGATCATCTGCAAATATAAAATAATGTAAATTAAGCACTTGATTTGAATTTTGCATATTTCCTAGTACAGCTATAGGAAATTAGGCTCGTCTCCAGGAAAACACCTTGAAGCCCACTCTTCTCAAAATGTCCACTAGTGTTGTGAACATTGGCACTAGAGCAAATTTTCACTTTGATTAGCCCAGAAAGCTCTGTCCTTTGTTTCTCCTCAGAGTTGTTCTCTGTTGTCCACAGGGATTTGTTATTTCCAGCTGTAGATGCCAATGTACCTTTATGTGCATGAGAAAAATTGTGAAATTCTGTCTTGGCAAAAATATAAATATTCTACTGCATGAAAATTTACCTTTGCCTGCAGTATACATTGTGGCTATTTCAGCTGTAATAACGTTTTGGAATTACTGCAGCCCTTTGACTCTGAAATTATTGATGTAAGAACTGGCATGAACAGATCTATGAACCATGTGAAAAAAAAATGGATATTTTTCTCTTAAATCACACAGATGCTGCAATACAAGCCCTGTGTCTCCTCCTTGGCAGCTGTAAAACCTTCCAGAAGGGAAGTTAAAACTTGTATGTTACATTAAGTCAGGGAAGCCTGGTATGGATTAACATGATTCTTTTTTTCTCATGTAATTATGAACAGTGACACCATTCCTTTCAACTGAAAATACTTGCAATGAAAATGCCCTCAGAATGACTGCACAGATTTTTGACTGAGGGAAATATTTGACAGAACGTCTATGGCATGAAATGGCAAGGTGCATCTATAAGAGTACCAGCCTGGGACACAGGAACTTAATTAATTCCACAGCTCAGCTACAGATTTCCTTTCAACCCCAGGCAAGTGACTTAATCAAACACTATAGAGAGAAAAGCAAATAGAAACATATCAGCAAACAGATGTTCTGGGATAAAAACCATGTCACATCGCATTTTCCCCTTGTTGATATAAACTTTACCTATGCTTCTTTTGCTGCTTTTGAATTAATTCACCATACATTATTTATATCTTGGCATTTCATTTGTCATGAATCTCCCCTTTCTTCCTCCTTCTACTTCCACTTGCTCAAAGATCCATTTGACATAATTTTATCATTTCTGAGTCCTTCAACACCATCATCTCTCCATTATTTTAGACCTAGCCTTACGTTTCTTCAATAGCTGCCCACTGTCTACCCACCACTTAACAACCTTGTTTAGCAAAAGCATAAGAGTAGCTCAAGTCAGATACAACCGTGGGCCAGAAGGATACAAAAAATGAAAGAAAGAAAAGATGGAGGTAAAATGCATTGTAAAGTCAAAAAATTATACAGAGTGGTAAAGCTACAATATTGCCTTTGCAATTAGCACAATCTGTTTTTAATAGAAAAACTTCCCAGGACCTGGTAGTTTTCCCATTTGTATCGGAGCCTTCTCCATTAAGTTCAACAGTTTGTCCTGATTTGAGATCCAAACCAATTGCCAAATCCAGACATTCAGATCAGAAAAGGTTCTGAAATCTTATGTCCAGCTTATTGGTGTAACCCAGACAATACAGTGCTGGGTATTGGTGTTGTACCTTGTGAGACCAGAACAGAGACCAGGTTAAGGTCATTAGTGCATGAAAATATCAGTTTAGAAAGGGAGACTTTGAACACTCCTTGCTCCCCATCAGTGTGCATAGCAGGGTTGCCAACTGTCTGTAAATTTATGGCCAGCCTTAAAAAAAAAATGGGGGGGATGGAAGGGGAAGGCTAAAAAGACTTTTCTGTAAAGTCTATAAAAAAACCTGAGCTGTCCGTAAACAGCTAAGAAATTATGAGCTTAATTGAAGATCCATTTTCAGAACAAGGCTGGCCACAGATTATTGGCGGACAGGCAGAACAGAGCAGCAACACCTTGTCTGCATCCAGATGAGCATGCCCGTACAATATGTGGTGCCACAAACACATCTGTGGCGCCCCACACCACACATTCAGATGTTCTCCACACTGCACAGGAGTGCTGCCTGCGTGCACATTGCTCCACTTTTTTTCCTGCATGTTTTTTTTCTTGACCCGTGCATAGCCAGAGGTAAAAAAAAGCCACAGGAAAAAAAAAGCAGAGTAGCGCACACAAGGGCAGTGCACACCACTCAGAAGTAATGCCGGGCCACCTGGACCTGTGCTGTGGCTGTTGGCCAGGCTCTGCATGGCAGAATTGCTGCTAGTGCAGCCCCGGGAGGCTCCCAGGACCCAGGTAAGGCTCCTGGGGCAGGCCACTGCTGGCCCCAGGCTCTTTTACCCACTCAGAGTAACTGGCTGGGCGCCAAAGCTCATGTAGCACAGGCACAAGGTATGCTGCCGCTACTTGTCTCTGAGGAACCAAATGTCCATGCTCATGTGGATGGGGCCCTTGTGTATGAGCAGCAACACAGATTGGTACCCTGCAAGGCACTCTTTGCCAGGGCTTTGTAACCTACAAGAGCCTCTAGCCCTTTCCCTTGCTCCCAGCTGCCTGTTGCCACCTGCATGTAACAGCTGTTCGCCTTGAAGGCAGGCAGGGTTGGGCAGCCTGAGGTATTAAATGGGACAGGGAGGGAAGCACTGTGGACAGGATAGGGCTGTGGAGCAGCAGGACAAGGGGAAGCAGGACTGACAGGGTGAACTTGGGAGGGGTAGACTTAGGTGGAGGCAACACCATGCAGAATGTGGGGGCTAGTAGGGGACCCTGTGATGAGGACAGCATGTTGCTTGTTACTGCTATCCAGGGCCTGGCAGAAGGGTTACATTTACATTATGTCAAACATGTCCTTAAATTGGCAACCCTGATGAAAACTAATCCTGTTCTGAAAAGTGAGCCTTGATCACTATTTGTTGGAGCAGGGACAGTAACCCAAGTCTCCTCGTGTATTCCTGGAGACACTCTTGCTCTCTCGTGGGCCCATTACATGTTTAAGTGTCTTATACAAAGCAGAACAGTTTCAATAGGAGAGACAGACATCTCCACCTCACTGCCCAGTAACTCAGTGGTTCCAGTGCACACTTTGTATGCAAACTATGTGAATTAAATTCCTGCTGCAAATCAGGAAAAATGGATATTTGAGCCTGGGACTCATCTATCCTAACCAGTGAGCTCTTGGGTATGGATGGCAGAGGGACAAATACCACTGGCAATTCCACTCTTTTCATGATTTCCCACAGGTGATGTCCTGCCTGAATTCTGGCTCCTGAGACTCCCACTGTTAGATGCCTAATCCTCCCCATGCACAGTCCAAGTAATAGGTGGGCATCTCATGCACCACCATGGTCCATTCTGCTGACTCCCTCTTAATTCAGGGAGCTGTTATGATGCCTTAGTTTGTCTGTCAGCCTGGTATTCTGGTACTGCAGGAAATGATGTTGTGTGAAGTAAGACCTGTAACAGTCTTGATCAGTTATGCTCCTGATTCCTCACCCTTGAGGTCTGTGGATGCCAATAACGTTTTTTATCATAATCAAATTACCAGTGGTTCACTTGTTCATTTTAGTCCCATCGGGTTTACCTCTGAATCTTCATTACTCATTTATCCTTTCAGTGCATTTCAGTGGGTTATGTATTAATGGCTGGCAAGATCGCTGTGGCTTTACTACCTTTGGAGTATTCATTGGTGGTAATTGTCACGTCTTTAGCCATATTTTTTACTATTATTCTCTATGCCTCGCTGCCTCAAGGCAAGTATTCTCTGGGGTGCTCTCTTACTACAGGCAGGGATATTAGGATCAGGCTCTTTGCTGCTTTTTTCTTTCTTTTTTTCTCAGTGGAGCCTGCCCACGCAAGCTGCTGCCGGGTCATGTAGCCCTTGGGCTGTGGGGTGGGGATGGGGGAGGGCATTGCTTCCCTCTGCAGCAGTGGTGCTCCCTGGGACCACCTGGGTGGGCAGTTAGCGGGTGGGTGCCACTTGGGATGTGCTGCTGCTGTGGAGGGAAGCACTGCCTTCACACCCTACAGCTCAGGACTCACCGGCAGCTCATTCCCTGGCCACGGGAGAGGTGGGCAGGCTCTGGGAAATTGTTTTTAAAAAGGATTGGGCCCCTCACAACTTTTTTGATTCTTTGGCAGAGCCTGCCTGCGATGGAGAGTGGAGGGCGCGAGATGACATGAGCCGTCACTGTTCTGTCACAGTGATGGAAGTCTCTAAATTGAAATGGTGGGTTTTTAATCGACACAATTAAAAACCCAACATTTCAATTTAGGGAGAACTAAAGCCCTGGCATGTGTAGAAGCGCCCGTGGCTATCAGTGCTTGCAGTTCTTTGACAAGTTCTAGTTAGTTCTGCTTGCACTTGGAGTTCTGTTCTGAACCACCTCATATTAAAGCTCCCAGTCCCAAGCAGTAACTTGTGACCTATTTTTAAACAATTACTTTCACCATCTTTTAATAACCCTGATGTGCTAGTGCAGCAAAGGACCATTACTGCAATTCTTCTGCATCACTGCAGTTCTACAGCATTCTGCATTCTATGGCATCGCTGCAATTCTTTTGGTGGCCCACCTTCCTTGCTTACATTGCATCCAGACTTCAATCAGCCCAGAATTCCCCTTCTGCATCGCACCCAGCTACATCAAGTGTGCTGGTCTGTTTGATTAAGGCTCTCCCCTCCCCCCACATGCTTACATCACATTACTCAGCTGATCTCTTCATTTCCTACAAGCACAACTGAGCTCTTTGTTCTTAAATGATACAGCTTTCATCTGCTGCCAAAGGGGAATCCAGCTGGGTGTTGTGACTTCCTTCTTATGAAATCAGTTCTCCCTACACACATTAGTGCTCTGTGTGCTCATAACAATATTCAGTTCATCTGTAACTCCTTGATCCTTGGAATGAAATCAGCAGCTGTGAATTTTCTCCCAACGTGAACTCTCCCTACTCAGCTTTTCCACCACCACAGCAGCAGAAGAAGGGGAAAAGGTAGAAGAATGAGCACCAGAAGAAAAGATCCTTGCTGAATGAGGAGGAAGAAGAATGAAAAAACTAGACAAGACCACCACCTGGCCTTTTACTTGGATTGTGATGATTTTGTTAGGAAGATGACTGTGTTGAGCTCTGCCTAGTGGTGTGATCCAAAACCTATTGAAGTTTAAGTCACTAGGAGCCTTTCCATTGCTTTTTTAAATGATATTTGGTTGAATTAATTGAATTATTATATTATTGAATTGTTGAATCAATTGATGATTGAATTAATCTATTGTTATACCATACAGAATTTCTAGAGAATCCCAAGACTTAAGATATGTTACTATGTATATAATTAATAATATGGTGTTTCTCATCCAGGGATCTTAAACCAATTTACAAGTCATATTGCATTGCCGTTTTACAGATAGCAAAACTGAGGCACAAAGAGATGAAATAACTTTCTCAAGGTCTTACCTCTGCCAGTGGCATTTGGAGTGATAGGAAGTAGGGGTGCTTGAGTTCCAATCCAAAACTGTCCACTGAAACCCAGTGCCTACCACAACACCACACACAGCATATTGATGTCTGCACACTGTGATATCCATGTAGCTACAAAGGTGCCAAAGGACACCTGTTTAGTTTTTATATTTCCCACATTTCATTTGATTTTTTAAATATAATTAATCACAGACCTATCTAAGCTCCCTGTATTGGACAACCATGAAGATGCTGGGCTAGTTTCATAGATGGTAGGGTCGGAAGAGACCTGAGCAGATCATCAAGTCCGACCCCCTGCCCTGGGCAGGAAAGGATGCTGGGGTCAAACTGCCCTGGCAAGGTGATTATCTAGCCTCCTTTTGAAGACCCCCAGGGTAGGAGCAAGTACCACTTCCCTTGGAAGGCTAGGATCAAAAGCTTAGATCCTGTGTAATCTTTGGGTCCTCCTTGGCCTCAGCAGGCTCCAGTCACAATATGGCTGTCTTTTGGGTGCATTTTCTGGGCACAGACTGTCTGATACCACTCCCTTTGGTGCAGTTTTCCTGGCCCCTCAGGACCTGTGCTGACCTCCAAGACTCCTCACTAGTTCAAATACACTCCCCCCTGAACTCCATCCTCATGCGTATTCTGATTTAAAATTTAGAACTGCAAGGGCACATGAAGATTGAAGCAAGAATACAGTTTGAGACAGGAATACTAGATGAGTTTCACTGTATTTATTAACAGCCCAAGAGACACGCAGATACCTTGAGCTGGGGAAAAAAAAAATGATACACAAATCTCTGCCTTAATTTCCCAAGAAACATTTGGGATTTGGTCTATTCAGGGAATCCAGGACTCTACTATACCCTTTTTCCTTCTTCCCTCCTGTTACTCAGTGTCTAGTCCTGGGTTCTGGTCAGAGAAAGAGACCTACTCAGAGGTGATCTTGTCAATTTTTAACTTACAGCCCTTTCTTTATATCCTCTCTGGTCAGCCTTAAAGCCCTATCAGGTTATCCAAGGCTATGCCAGATCAATCCTTTCTAGTAGATGGGTCTGAAGAGCTGGACCACATTGAAGTGACAACAGAAGAAGTTTTAGAACAAATCTATATAGTCACCAGGACTGAATGGCATTTACCTGAGTGTCTGAAGGAGCTCAAAGGTGAAATTGCAGAATTGCTGGCAATAGTATATAACCTATCATTATGAACAGCCTCTGTGTCAGAGGACTGGTGGCTTTCCGATGTAATGCCAACAGTGTCTACCCATGGGCCTGGGACAGCAGCAATCTGAGCCAGGGCAGAGCTGGCCCCTGGCTGGCTGGGCTGACCAGGCACAATATATACTCACAGTCAGCATCTACATGTGCGTTGCAGTGCAGTAAATCACTCCACCACAAGATCATACTGTCTGTACTATCTTAATGCAGAATTAGTTAATTTACTACACCCTAATACCAGTGCACATGTAGATGGTGATGCTTTACTGTAGAGCTGATTAATCTACTCCATAGTAAAGTGCATGTATAGATGTACCCAGCGAGTCTCACTTCCATCCCTGGGAAGTTGGTAGAATCTATAATGAATGAAATCCGCAGTCACATGGACAAATATGATCTGCTGGGGAAGCATCAACATGGTTTTCGTAAAAGGAAATCCTGCCTCAAAAATCATCTGGAGGACAGCAGGAGGACAAGGGGGATTCAGTTGGCAATATATTTGGACTTTAAAAAGCATTCAACAAGGTCCTGCACCAAAGGCTTTTGAAAAAAAATTGCCTCACTGTGGTATTGGAAGGCAGGCTCTGGTTAAAAGATAGGTAGCAAAGGGTATGGCTAAATGATCATCTTTCAGAATGGAGGGAGGGTAGATGTGGGATCTGACAAGGATCTGTTCTGGGCCCAATTTTGTTAAATGTTTTCATCAATGACCTGGAAATGGGGTGCACTTATGTTGACAAGTGCAAGGTAATGCACATGGGGAAAAATAATCTCAACTATATGTACACAATATTGGGTTCTGAACTAGCTGTCATGACTCAGGAAGGAGCCCTTGGAGTCATGTAGATAGTTCTCTAAAAATGTCAGATCAACATGCAGAAGCAACCAAAAAAAGCCAATAAAATGTTGAGCATCATTAAGAAGGGAATATAAAACAAAACAGAGAACATTGGCATGCCATTATACAAATGTATGGTATGCCCACATCTTGAATGCTGTGTGCAGTTCTGGTCTCTGTATCTCAAAAATAATGTATACGAATTAAAAAAGGAAGAGAGAAGGGCAACCAAAATGATCAGAGAGACTAAAAAGGCTAGGAGACAGGAAAAAGAAGGCTGGGGGGGATATGATAAGGTCTATACAGTCATAAAAGTTGTGGACCAAGTGAACAGGAAACTATTGTTCCTCAAGTCCCAGAATACTAGAACTAGGGGGCACCCACTGAAATTTGGAGGTGCCAGGTTTTCATCTAAACAGAAAAAAGTACTTTTTTACATAATGCATAGTTAAACTTGTGGAATTCATTCCCATAGGGGGTGGTAGAGGAAGATAGAATAGCTGGGTTCAAAAAGGGACTGGATAAATTCATGGATGATAGATCTGTTAATGGCTATTGAACAGAACAGTTGGGGATGTTTCCTCTGGCATCTCTAAACTGAAAAGAATGGATGCCAGGGAGGGTACTGAATAGGGGATAGACCATTGTAGAGAACTGATTCAATGCTCTCCTTCTAGCATCTGCTCCTGCCGCTGTCAGAGACAGGATATTGGGCCAGATGGACCATTAGTCTGATCCAGTATGGCACTTCTTATATTCTTGTAAGTAACCAAGTAGCAACAGTTATGGAGCTGAACCTGCTCATAAGCCTGCTGCCAAATTGGGCCTGCAGACCAACCCTGCACACCAGCACAATCTGGCACGACAGGATTAGGGCTGCACGCTTTAGGTCTGGCCCCGTGTGCTGGGTCCAGGGCTGCATGCCGGGTTCATCTGTAAACCAATACCACATGCCTGGTTTAGAGCCACATGCCAAGTCTGGCCATTGACCAACCCAGTGCGTCAGCTTAATACTGTACACAAGGCCATATCATCCAGATGGAGTCTGGAAATTTAGTGGCAGGGTAGCAGTAGTCGTGTTAATTGCTGTGGCTCCTATTTTTGTGCTGCCTCAAAATTAGCACCCACAGCTGGTGCCCCGCAGCAATCCTAAGGGTTGCTATTGCTCTATTGACTCTGATGGGCTTTGAACTTGTCCAGAGGTTGCTTTTTCATAAAAACTACAGCATGAAACAAAAGCATTCTCAAAAAACAGACTTACCCAGGCTTCTCTCCACACGGTCTTACAGAAACAATGCCCCAGTCAGACTACACTCACTCCTGTCTCCTCGCAGCTTTGTGCAGCTCTGGCCTCCGAGTTATGTTTCAGAATCAACTTTGAAGATGCTATTGATTGAATTAATCGATCAGTTCCCCCGTATGCTGAGACTCAGCCAACCTGAAGCTGTCACATCAAAAGAACTCTAGTGAGATTGGTCACTAATAATGAAATTGTCTCTATCCCAAGTAAGCCGTGCTTTTGATCAAGAATACAACATTCATTCCTGACATCTGGCCAAGAAAACAGATAATGTAATATAATCAGAGGACAAGCTAGGATCAATCAGTGCTCCCTGTGTTATGCATGGCAGTCCTTTTCTTTCAGTTATGGAAACTTCAAACTCGGCTAGTGGCACTGGTAATCTTGCTTACGTGTATGTGATTTGCCAGGGGAGCTAAAGGATCACTACCAACATGAAATATATGCCATTTGCATCAGGGTGTTTCTTTTATTACACCTGCCCTTGATTAGGGCTGCCAATATTTATACCTGTACAATCTCAGCTTCCTATTTTTAAAATATTCTCTCTGAAGTTGCTGTGTAAAACAAACATGGCCCCTATCCTGCAAACACTTAAACAGTGGAGTTGTCTCACTTAAATCTTCATCTGCCGTATGGTTCACTATGTCGGGCCTTACGTTGTAAGCAGTTTTGGGCAAGAACCATGGCTTTCTTTGGTTTCCATGAAAGGCCTAGCATGCCTTTGGATACGTTAAAACAATTAAACCAATTTGTGTAGAAGAGTTTTTGCCAGTGACCCCTTCTAATATGAACACACACAAAAAATAAAGCACTGGCCAAAATAAAGCTGTGATTTTAAACAAAGTTCTAAAAGAAAAGTTGCAAAGGATTCTGGCTGAGCAATGCCAGGGAGAATGAAATATGGATGTCACTCGCCTCTGCTGGTGGTGTAGGGGCCCTGCTGTGCCTTGTCCAAGTATTTTATGCACTGCTCTACCTAGAAAAAAATTCTAACATTCCCTAAAGATGGGAGGATGGAGGAGGAGCAGTGCCACTACCTACTATGTTTGAAGTTGTCTGCAGCCATGCACTTGAGGTAAAAAAAACTCTCTCTCGGTTCGTTTCTTTGGAGGCTCATTGAATAACAATCCTTAGGCACACATTGTTGGTGAGACAAAAGGTATATATTTGCAAATAGGGTCAGAGGGAGAAGACAAAAGATCAAAACCCTCTGCCCCCCCCCCGGGCACAATCATTAGCAGGCTTTTATCCCCTCTCCTCTGGCACGTGTACAGAAGCAGGAACTCTTACAACTCATTTCCGGTTCATACAAACATGCATGTGAATATGTCAGATCATGCATCCCATGTGTATTATAATTAACTACTTAAGTATGCGGGGCGGATAGGCTTAATATGTATTAGGTTATTGCGCTTGCCCAGAAAGCACTCGAGGTTATAGAGGGTTTAACTTCAAGGCTAAGATTGCAATTATTCTTATCTTAGCCTAAGAATGTGGGAGCCATGAAAGAAAGTGTGATTTAGTGTAACAAAGAGATAGTAAATTTGCAGAACAAAGAGAGAGTGATACCTTAGTACAAAGAGCTCTTGGAGTTTTTCCTTCAGTTTCCAACCCCCCCCTTCCCTCTCTCATTAAGGAGACAAGGAGGGCTGGCAGCCGTGCTTATTCAGAGGACAACACTATTGATGGGAGCTAACAGCTATTGATAATGCATTTTTAATAATATTTCTAACACACTTGTGTTTGGTCACAGCTATAAACTACTTTCTGTGGCCAGATTAGCCAAAAATTGTCAATTCTGTCTGCACTCTCAGTTCTCTTTCTCCTGGGACTGCAGAGAGCTGCCAAGCTGAATTGGGAGCTAGAGAACCTACTCCCCATGGGAGGGGAAAGAGGGAATCTCCCTCCCTCTCTCCCATTGCACCGAAGAAATGATTTGGCACTATGTGAAGAGAAAAGGCCAGTGCACAGAGTAGGACCTTTGGAGTGCTTGGGTGGCTCAGGTCCTCAACCCCCAGAACAAGGCTGGGAGTTTGGTGCAGGAGACGCTGCACGGAGGGTCCGGGAGCGGACCAAGCCTGGTGCTGCACAAGGCAGCTCAGGCCTCTGACCCATAGCAAATGGTTGGGTCCAGGGAGCCAGACAGTGCTTGGGCTCCTCAGCCAGCACACAGGGCCAAGCCAGAGGCCCCAGAAGCCCTGCACAGAGGAGCCCTGTTCCAGTGGACAGCAACCCCCACCCAAAGCCCACTGCAGGTGAGAGAGCAGCCAGGCACAGAGGACCAGGGCCACCTTCCAGGTGAGTTGCAGGGAAAAGAGGATTCCCACAGGGGAGGGGGAGTCCCCCCTGATTAGTTAAGGGCTCCTGAAAGTAGAGGTCCCACTGGGAGGGCCCCTCTAAAGTTACCGGCTTCCTAGTAGGGCTTGGGAAAAGCGCAAGGGCATTGGGGTTTCCCCTTGGGATTAAGCTTATCTTTGGGGTTCCTGTGCCATAAGTGGTGTGATGGCATGCCTTATATTTTGTGAACTTCCATCTTTTTAAATTAATAGATAAGTAGAGTCCTAGGGCTCTGCTGGGACCCCCTGTTGCTATTATTTCACCTGTTGTTTACTTGTATTTATTTGTGGCTTATTTATTGTTCACCAATACTTAGTTATAGTTTATCTGTTGGCTAATAAACATAGGTTTATTTTGGGGTTTATCTGTTTCAGATCAGATATTTACCTGTATCTGGAGCAGTGGTATAAGGTTTTATGGCATTTACCCAGAGGGTATTGTTTATGTTGTTTGTTTAGATATCATGTTTATGTTACTTGTTTAGATATCATATATATATATATATATATATATAAAACTTATGTTTATATCCATGTTCCTTTCCCTTATGATAAGTTTGATGGTTAAAGCGGTTCGTTTCTCTGGAGGCCACCAAAATCACACACTCATTAGATGGCACAAAAGGTGTATTTGCAAATAGGGTCAGAGCAGAGTCAAAAACTCAGATTATTCTGAACCCACCAAGGAATTTTGCAGGCTGTATTTATCTCCTCTTCCTGGGCACGTGTGCAGAAACAGGAACTCTTACAGCTCACTTCCATTTCATACAAGCATACATGTGGTTACATCACTACATACATCGCATGTATAGTATAATTAACTACTTAAGTATGCAGGGCGGAGAGGTAAATATGCATCAGCTAATTAAGCATGCTCAGAGACTACTATAGGTCACCAAGAGTTCAACCCCCCCCCCCACTTTCAAGGACACAGTCAGTTGAATTCCAGCTTCTGTAATCTGTATAAGAAAGGCTAGGGAGAAGCTGGGGGAGAGTCTGCGATTTAGTATAAGAAAAGCTGTGGCAAGGCTAGGAAAGGAACAAAGTCCTTGGCAGTGTTTCTTTCTTATCAGATGCAAGATGCAAGCTGTGCATTTCTAACAATACTCCATTTCTAACAATATTCCATTTCTAACAAGTTAATGTAAATATATTTGTATATAGTTAAGTCCCCTGACTATCCTGGCCTGGTTCTATAAGGACGGAGGGAAAGTGAGCAGTCTGCAGTTCCCCCCCCCACAGCACACCTGCCAGCTAGTAATCCCCTTCAATTGGAGAAGGGGAGTATATACCCATGTTACCTGGGCTACAGAGGCTATTTCTCCATGGAGCAGACTAGCCTGGGTTGGAACCTGGCAGTTTTGCTAGCAGTTTTGGCCAGGATTAAAAGCCTGGCAAATTTGGGCCAGGTTTAAGGCCTTGAGCAGGATAATACTGGGGGGGTTGGATGGGCACAGTATAAATCCCTGGAGCATGGTGACCAGGGTTGGAGCCTGGCAGTTTTGCTGGCAAATTTGAGCTAGGGTGAGACCTGGCACAGTTTGGGCCAGGCTTTCTTTTGTTGCTAGGCCCAGACTCTGTACAAATAAGCCTGCCCCCCTACCCCTTTTATTGTTTTACAGCTGTAGTGGCTCAGCCTAGCTATGTAGTAGAGCCCTGCTGTATGTTTTGCTGGCAGTTTTGGCCAGGCTTAAAGGCCAAGCATGGTTTGGGCCAGGACGAGAAGCCTAGCGCATTTTGTTGTTTGGTCCAGGCTGAAGGCAAATAGGCCTGCCCACCTTTTTTATTGTTTTTCAGCCGTTGTGTCTCAGCCTAGCTGTGTAGCTGAGCCCCACTGTATTCAGGCCTAGGCCAAAATAAGCCTGGCTCTCCTTCTTGGACTTCTCTTGCAGTTTTCTGGCCCAGCAGAGCTGGGAATTGGGACTAGGAATTTTGTGGGTGCAGTACAGTCCCTAAAGCCACAAGTCATCCCCTCAAAGCCACTGTTGATGTGCACCCTACAGATTCTCAGGGAGCAACAAGGGGGTCCCTTGCATCACAGAAGGATCTTCATTCACTAGCAGCACAGCATAGTACAGTGAACCCAGGAGCTTGCCGTGATCGTATAGTGGTTAGTACTCTGCGTTGTGGCTGTAGCAACCTCGGTTCAAATCCAAGTCATGGCATTGCTTTGTAAGCAGTGGTGCGGGGCTTAGCTTTTTGACCTGGAGGGATGTGGGCAGTAGGGTGCCCCTGGGCTCAGTCCTCAGGCCCACACTGTTCAACATTTTCATCAGCAACTTGGATGGGAGGGTGAAAATAACACAAAGATGTGGGGAGAAGTAGGCACGCTGGAAGGGAGGGAGAGGCTGCAACTAGATCTGGTAAGGTTACAGGGGTGGGTGGATGAACACAGGATGGGTTTCAATACTGACAGGTGCAAGGTGATACACCTGGGGAGGAAGAACCAGCAGCATACCTACAGGCTGGGGAACTCCCTTCTCGTCAGTGCAGAGGCAGAAAAGGATCTTGGAGTCATCACTGATGCCAAGATGAACATGGGCCGCCAACGTGAGGACGTGCTCAGGAAGGCTAATTTCACTTTGTCATGCATCCACAGATGCATCACGAGCAGGTCCAAGGAGGTGATCCTCCCCCTCTATGCATCACTGGTCAGGCCGCAGCTGGAGTACTGTGTCCAGTTCTGGGCACCGCACTTCAGGAGGGATGTAGCCAGCATCGAGAGGGTCCACAGGAGGGCCACTCGCATGATCAGGGGGCAACAGGGCAGGCTCTACGAGCAGAGGCTATGGGACCTGAACCTGTTCAGCCTCCACAAGAGAAAGCTGAGAGGGGATATGGTGGCCATCTATAAACTTGCCAAGGGGAACCAGTAGGCAATGGGAGAGTCCCTGTTCCCCCGAGCACTACCGGGGGTAACAAGGAACAATGGCCATAAGTCGACTGAGAGTAGATTCAGGCTAGATATCAGGACTACTTCACAGTCAGGGCAGCTAGGATCTGCAGCCAACTTACAAGGGAAGTGGTGCTTGCTGCTACCCTGCGGGTCTTCAAAAGGAGGCTGGATAATCACCTGGCTGGGGTCATTTGACCCCAGTATTCTTCCCTGCCCATGGCAGAGAGTCGGGCTTGATGATCTGCTCCGGTCTTTTCCGGCCCTACCAACTATGAAACTATGAACCCAAGGAGCTCATAGGAGTCTTCAGTGTGGCCACCTCTCCAGCGCATTGCTGAAGGGAAGATTTAAGGATCCAGGTCCCTAGAACTACCCTTTGGGAGCCTTCAAGCCCCAGACTGCCTGGGCATGTGTGAAGCCATCCCAAGAGGCTGCAAACTGTAGACTATGCCTTGTAGTTGGTAGAGTTTTAAATTGCATTTGGTGTTTTCCTTGCCTTTATTTTATGTAATAAATCTATCTTTGTGTTTACACTGCTTGCAAGGAGGGGGTTTTAATAGTGACACCCTAGCCAAATTCAGTGATCCAGATTTCTCAATGGTGGCTCAAGCCATGGTGAAAACTTCTTGAGTACCCTGAAATTTGAACCTGGCCCTTATTGCTGCCAACCGGTGCCCAACAGACAGATTACACTTCATTCAAAATATTTTTTGGTGAAAAATAACATTTTTTTTTTGTCAAAATGAAAATGCAGTAGCAGAGATTTTGCATGTATTTACTATAGAGAATGTGTGAATACAAAAAGATGTCAAGGGCTGCTAATTCTCTGAGCATTCTGGAAGGGTTTACAGGACATTATACTACATTTTTGATGGAATACTTAAAAATACAATTTTTTTTTTACTCTGGAGAAGCCTTTCTGCTATTTAGATTAGCCTAAGTAACCAAAGTGAAAGCCTTAGTAGGGACAGACATTCAAAAACCTAAGCCTGAATTGATTCAACCTTTGCAGGTTAGTCTAACATGGCTAGGCTGAACCAGGTTCCAACCATGTGGACAATCCCTCTGGACTGAGGAAATTCAGGTACATGCCTGCAGTGGCTCAGGCTGGAAGCTGGGAGGCACTAGAGCAGCCCTCCCTTCCCTTGCAGAGCTGAGCTGAAGGGGGTATGGCCAGGCCCCAGCAGGAAGCTCTGAATGATTAGGGAGGGGTGTAAACACCCAGCCTGCCTGCAGTCGTAGGCTTTTCCTGGCTCACTGCTCAAGGGGCAGAAGCATTGCCAGTCCCCAGCCAGAAACTGAAGCAAAGAGGGTGTGTGCAGTGCAGGCATCTGTTGATGATATGGAGCTTTTCAATCTCCTTCCCTGCTTCTGTATGCTATCTACAGCAAACTGACAGACAAGCAAGCTGGTGGTGGAAGGAAGGATGACACTGTTAGCAGCCCCATCTCAGTGTTTATCAGCCCACTAAGAAAACAGAGGGGCATTACCAGCCACCTGTTGCTTCTACCTGTTGTTTTGGCATGGACCCAGCATGTGGCCTGCTAGCTAATACACAGGTACTTTCTCCACAAGGCAGAGGGAGGGGGGAATTTTTGCTTAGCAGGGAGTGGTGAGGGGGAGTGCGGGAGAAAACAGCTCTTAAACAGCTTTTCCAAGGAAGCACATCAAGCTATCTGTTGAATAGCTCCAAAAAGCCTGTCTGCCTCTGTCGTTTCCCACAGCACAGACTATAGCCAGTATGTGGTCTGCTAGCTAATGCTGAGGTGTCTGTAAGGGATGGGGGAATACCTGCTTAGAACAGGGTGGGAGGGGGAGGGGGGGAAGCAGAAGCCAGGCAGAAGGCAGCAGAGGGGAGGGGCCAACCTGGCTGTGGAGCAGAGAGCCCCGCCAAGCCCAGAGAGCATGCCAGGATGCTGGGGGACTCTGATTTATCTTAAACCAGCAAGGAGTCTGGGACAGACATTGCATAAGCAGGTTTGAGCCGAATCAGTTAAGTTGGATACTACATTCAACCAGATTTATCTCAAACTGGTTCCAGCTGTTTTCAAACTGGTTTATGTGCCCTGAACATCTGCTCTGTTACAGGTTTAAACCAGTTTCTGATCACTTAAACCAATTTATGTGTAATGTCTGCCCCTAGCCTTATAGTCCAGTTTCATGTCCTGCATTCTAAAGAAATAGTAGTTTACCATACAGAGATTTCCTTATTTCAGTTGGTTTAGGTACAGAGTATAGCTTCAGTGTATTCTCTTTCAGCTTCTAGGTCAGGGATGATAGTAATTCACTTTCTTCTCTTTCCAGGTTGTTTTGCATTTTCCTTTGAAGCCTGTATTATATCTTTTCAAGCCATAATGAGGGACTGGCTCTTTA